>NC_134274.1:1481887-1717758 GCF_031893055.1 Leptodactylus fuscus | reverse complement strand
TTATATACTTGTATATAGGAGTAGTATTATAGTAGTTATATTCTTGTACATAGGAGTAGTATTATAGTAGTTATATTCTTGTACATAGGAGCAGTATTATAGTAGTTATATTCTTGTACATAGGAGGTAGTATTATAGTAGTTATATTCTTGTACATAGGAGTAGTATTATAGTAGTTATATTCTTGTACATAGGAGTAGTATTATAGTAGTTATATTCTTGTACATAGGAGGTAGTATTATAGTAGTTATATTCTTGTACATAGGAGTAGTATTATAGTAGTTATATTCTTGTATATAGGAGCAGTATTATAGTAGTTATATTCTTGTACATAGGAGTAGTATTATAGTAGTTATATTCTTGTACATAGGAGTAGTATTATAGTAGTTATATTCTTGTACATAGGAGGTAGTATTATAGTAGTTATATTCTTGTACATAGGAGTAGTATTATAGTAGTTATATTCTTGTACATAGGAGTAGTATTATAGTAGTTATATTCTTGAACATAGGAGTAGTATTATAGTAGTTATATTCTTGTACATAGGAGTAGTATTATAGTAGTTATATTCTTGTACATAGGAGGTAGTATTATAGTAGTTATATTCTTGTACATAGGAGCAGTATTATAGTAGTTATATTCTTGTATATAGGAGCAGTATTATAGTAGTTATATTCTTGTACATAGGAGTAGTATTATAGTAGTTATATTCTTGTACATAGGAGTAGTATTATAGTAGTTATATTCTTGTACATAGGAGTAGTATTATAGTAGTTATATTCTTGTACATAGGAGGTAGTATTATAGTAGTTATATTCTTGAACATAGGAGTAGTATTATAGTAGTTATATTCTTGAACATAGGAGTAGTATTATAGTAGTTATATTCTTGTACATAGGAGTAGTATTATAGTAGTTATATTCTTGTACATAGGAGGTAGTATTATAGTAGTTATATTCTTGTACATAGGAGCAGTATTATAGTAGTTATATTCTTGTACTATAGGAGCAGTATTATAGTAGTTATATTCTTGTACATAGGAGTAGTATTATAGTAGTTATATTCTTGTACATAGGAGGTAGTATTATAGTAGTTATATTCTTGTACATAGGAGCAGTATTATAGTAGTTATATTCTTGTACATAGGAGTAGTATTATAGTAGTTATATTCTTGTACATAGGAGTAGTATTATAGTAGTTATATTCTTGTACATAGGAGCAGTATTATAGTAGTTATATTCTTGTACATAGGAGTAGTATTATAGTAGTTATATTCTTGTACATAGGAGGTAGTATTATAGTAGTTATATTCTTGTACATAGGAGCAGTATTATAGTAGTTATATTCTTGTACATAGGAGCAGTATTATAGTAGTTATATTCTTGTACATAGGAGTAGTATTATAGTAGTTATATTCTTGTACATAGGAGGTAGTATTATAGTAGTTATATTCTTGAACATAGGAGTAGTATTATAGTAGTTATATTCTTGTACATAGGAGTAGTATTATAGTAGTTATATTCTTGTACATAGGAGGTAGTATTATAGTAGTTATATTCTTGTACATAGGAGTAGTATTATAGTAGTTATATTCTTGTACATAGGAGTAGTATTATAGTAGTTATATTCTTGTACATAGGAGTAGTATTATAGTAGTTATATTCTTGTACATAGGAGTAGTATTATAGTAGTTATATTCTTGTACATAGGAGTAGTATTATAGTAGTTATATTCTTGTACATAGGAGGTAGTATTATAGTAGTTATATTCTTGTACATAGGAGCAGTATTATAGTAGTTATATTCTTGTATATAGGAGCAGTATTATAGTAGTTATATTCTTGTACATAGGAGTAGTATTATAGTAGTTATATTCTTGTACATAGGAGTAGTATTATAGTAGTTATATTCTTGAACATAGGAGTAGTATTATAGTAGTTATATTCTTGTACATAGGAGGTAGTATTATAGTAGTTATATTCTTGTACATAGGAGTAGTATTATAGTAGTTATATTCTTGTACATAGGAGTAGTATTATAGTAGTTATATTCTTGTACATAGGAGTAGTATTATAGTAGTTATATTCTTGTACATAGGAGTAGTATTATAGTAGTTATATTCTTGTACATAGGAGCAGTATTATAGTAGTTATATTCTTGTACATAGGAGCAGTATTATAGTAGTTATATTCTTGTACATAGGAGTAGTATTATAGTAGTTATATTCTTGTACATAGGAGTAGTATTATAGTAGTTATATTCTTGTACATAGGAGGTAGTATTATAGTAGTTATATTCTTGTACATAGGAGTAGTATTATAGTAGTTATATTCTTGTACATAGGAGTAGTATTATAGTAGTTATATTCTTGAACATAGGAGTAGTATTATAGTAGTTATATTCTTGTACATAGGAGTAGTATTATAGTAGTTATATTCTTGTACATAGGAGGTAGTATTATAGTAGTTATATTCTTGTACATAGGAGCAGTATTATAGTAGTTATATTCTTGTATATAGGAGCAGTATTATAGTAGTTATATTCTTGTACATAGGAGGTAGTATTATAGTAGTTATATTCTTGTACATAGGAGTAGTATTATAGTAGTTATATTCTTGTACATAGGAGCAGTATTATAGTAGTTATATTCTTGTACATAGGAGCAGTATTATAGTAGTTATATTCTTGTACATAGGAGCAGTATTATAGTAGTTATATTCTTGTACATAGGAGTAGTATTATAGTAGTTATATTCTTGTACATAGGAGCAGTATTATAGTAGTTATATTCTTGTACATAGGAGTAGTATTATAGTAGTTATATTCTTGTACATAGGAGGTAGTATTATAGTAGTTATATTCTTGTACATAGGAGCAGTATTATAGTAGTTATATTCTTGTACATAGGAGTAGTATTATAGTAGTTATATTCTTGTACATAGGAGCAGTATTATAGTAGTTATATTCTTGTACATAGGAGTAGTATTATAGTAGTTATATTCTTGTAAATAGGAGGTAGTATTATAGTAGTTATATTCTTGTACATAGGAGCAGTATTATAGTAGTTATATTCTTGTACATAGGAGCAGTATTATAGTAGTTATATTCTTGTACATAGGAGTAGTATTATAGTAGTTATATTCTTGTACATAGGAGGTAGTATTATAGTAGTTATATTCTTGAACATAGGAGTAGTATTATAGTAGTTATATTCTTGTACATAGGAGGTAGTATTATAGTAGTTATATTCTTGTACATAGGAGGTAGTATTATAGTAGTTATATTCTTGTACATAGGAGTAGTATTATAGTAGTTATATTCTTGTACATAGGAGTAGTATTATAGTAGTTATATTCTTGTACATAGGAGTAGTATTATAGTAGTTATATTCTTGTACATAGGAGTAGTATTATAGTAGTTATATTCTTGTACATAGGAGTAGTATTATAGTAGTTATATTCTTGTACATAGGAGTAGTATTATAGTAGTTATATTCTTGTACATAGGAGGTAGTATTATAGTAGTTATATTCTTGTACATAGGAGCAGTATTATAGTAGTTATATTCTTGTACATAGGAGCAGTATTATAGTAGTTATATTCTTGTACATAGGAGCAGTATTATAGTAGTTATATTCTTGTACATAGGAGTAGTATTATAGTAGTTATATTCTTGTACATAGGAGTAGTATTATAGTAGTTATATTCTTGTACATAGGAGGTAGTATTATAGTAGTTATATTCTTGTACATAGGAGTAGTATTATAGTAGTTATATTCTTGTACATAGGAGTAGTATTATAGTAGTTATATTCTTGTACATAGGAGTAGTATTATAGTAGTTATATTCTTGTACATAGGAGGTAGTATTATAGTAGTTATATTCTTGTACATAGGAGCAGTATTATAGTAGTTATATTCTTGTACATAGGAGCAGTATTATAGTAGTTATATTCTTGTACATAGGAGTAGTATTATAGTAGTTATATTCTTGTACATAGGAGTAGTATTATAGTAGTTATATTCTTGTACATAGGAGGTAGTATTATAGTAGTTATATTCTTGTACATAGGAGTAGTATTATAGTAGTTATATTCTTGTACATAGGAGTAGTATTATAGTAGTTATATTCTTGAACATAGGAGTAGTATTATAGTAGTTATATTCTTGTACATAGGAGTAGTATTATAGTAGTTATATTCTTGTACATAGGAGGTAGTATTATAGTAGTTATATTCTTGTACATAGGAGCAGTATTATAGTAGTTATATTCTTGTATATAGGAGCAGTATTATAGTAGTTATATTCTTGTACATAGGAGTAGTATTATAGTAGTTATATTCTTGTACATAGGAGCAGTATTATAGTAGTTATATTCTTGTACATAGGAGGTAGTATTATAGTAGTTATATTCTTGTACATAGGAGCAGTATTATAGTAGTTATATTCTTGTACATAGGAGTAGTATTATAGTAGTTATATTCTTGTACATAGGAGGTAGTATTATAGTAGTTATATTCTTGTACATAGGAGTAGTATTATAGTAGTTATATTCTTGTACATAGGAGGTAGTATTATAGTAGTTATATTCTTGTACATAGGAGCAGTATTATAGTAGTTATATTCTTGTACATAGGAGTAGTATTATAGTAGTTATATTCTTGTACATAGGAGTAGTATTATAGTAGTTATATTCTTGTACATAGGAGCAGTATTATAGTAGTTATATTCTTGTACATAGGAGGTAGTATTATAGTAGTTATATTCTTGTACATAGGAGTAGTATTATAGTAGTTATATTCTTGTACATAGGAGTAGTATTATAGTAGTTATATTCTTGTACATAGAGGTAGTATTATAGTAGTTATATTCTTGTACATAGGAGCAGTATTATAGTAGTTATATACTTGTACATAGGAGTAGTATTATAGTAGTTATATTCTTGTATATAGGAGTAGTATTATAGTAGTTATATTCTTGTACATAGGAGCAGTATTATAGTAGTTATATTCTTGTACATAGGAGGTAGTATTATAGTAGTTATATTCTTGTACATAGGAGCAGTATTATAGTAGTTATATTCTTGTATATAGGAGCAGTATTATAGTAGTTATATTCTTGTACATAGGAGCAGTATTATAGTAGTTATATTCTTGTACATAGGAGTAGTATTATAGTAGTTATATTCTTGATCATAGGAGTAGTATTATAGTAGTTATATTCTTGTACATAGGAGGTAGTATTATAGTAGTTATATTCTTGAACATAGGAGTAGTATTATAGTAGTTATATTCTTGAACATAGGAGTAGTATTATAGTAGTTATATTCTTGTACATAGGAGGTAGTATTATAGTAGTTATATTCTTGTACATAGGAGTAGTATTATAGTAGTTATATTCTTGTACATAGGAGTAGTATTATAGTAGTTATATTCTTGAACATAGGAGTAGTATTATAGTAGTTATATTCTTGTACATAGGAGTAGTATTATAGTAGTTATATTCTTGTATATAGGAGCAGTATTATAGTAGTTATATTCTTGTACATAGGAGGTAGTATTATAGTAGTTATATTCTTGTACATAGGAGCAGTATTATAGTAGTTATATTCTTGTATATAGGAGCAGTATTATAGTAGTTATATTCTTGTACATAGGAGTAGTATTATAGTAGTTATATTCTTGTACATAGGAGTAGTATTATAGTAGTTATATTCTTGTACATAGGAGTAGTATTATAGTAGTTATATTCTTATACATAGGAGTAGTATTATAGTAGTTATATTCTTGTACATAGGAGCAGTATTATAGTAGTTATATTCTTGTACATAGGAGTAGTATTATAGTAGTTATAGTCTTGTACATAGGGGGCAGTATTATAGTAGTTATATTCTTGTACATAGGGGCGGTATTATAGTAGTTATATTCTTGAACATAGGAGTAGTATTATAGTAGTTATATTCTTGTACATAGGAGTAGTATTATAGTAGTTATATTCTTGTACATAGGAGTAGTATTATAGTAGTTATATTCTTGTACATAGGAGTAGTATTATAGTAGTTATAGTCTTGTACATAGGAGTAGTATTATAGTAGTTATATTCTTGTACATAGGAGTAGTATTATAGTAGTTATATTCTTGTACATAGGAGTAGTATTATAGTAGATATATTCTTGTACATAGGAGTTAGTATTATAGTAGTTATATTCTTGTATATAGGAGGCAGTATTATAGTAGTTATATTCTTGTACATAGTAGTATTATAGTAGTTATATTCTTGTATATAGGAGTAGTATTATAGTAGTTATATTCTTGTATATAGGAGTTAGTATTATAGTAGTTATAGTCTTGTACATAGGAGCAGTATTATAGTAGTTATATTCTTGTTTATAGGAGCAGTATTATAGTAGTTATATTCTTGTACATAGGAGTAGTATTATAGTAGTTATATTCTTGTACATAGGAGGTGGTATTATAGTAGTTATATTCTTGTACATAGGAGTAGTATTATAGTAGTTATATTCTTGTACATAGGAGTAGTATTATAGTAGTTATATTCTTGTACATAGGAGGCAGTATTATAGTAGTTATATTCTTGTACATAGTAGTATTATAGTAGTTATATTCTTGTATATAGGAGTAGTATTATAGTAGTTATATTCTTGTACATAGGAGTAGTATTATAGTAGTTATATTCTTGTACATAGGAGTAGTATTATAGTAGTTATATTCTTGTACATAGGAGTAGTATTATAGTAGTTATATTCTTGTACATAGGAGTTAGTATTATAGTAGTTATATTCTTGTATATAGGAGTTAGTATTATAGTAGTTATATTCTTGTACATAGGTGTAGTATTATAGTAGTAATATTCTTGTACATAGGAGTAGTATTATAGTAGTTATATTCTTGTATATAGGAGTAGTATTATAGTAGTTATATTCTTGTACATAGGTGTAGTATTATAGTAGTTATATTCTTGTACATAGGAGCAGTATTATAGTAGTTATATTCTTGTACATAGGAGTTAGTATTATAGTAGTTATATTCTTGTATATAGGAGTTAGTATTATAGTAGTTATATTCTTGTACATAGGAGCAGTATTATAGTAGTTATATTCTTGTACATAGGAGCAGTATTATAGTAGTTATATTCTAGTACATAGGAGCAGTATTATAGTAGTTATATTCTTGTACATAGGAGGTAGTATTATAGTAGTTATATTCTTGTACATAGGGGGTAGTATTATAGTATTTATATTCTTGTACATAGGAGCAGTATTATAATAGTTATATTCTTGTACATAGGAGCAGTATTATAGTAGTTATATTCTTGTACATAGGAGTAGTATTATAGTAGTTATATTCTTGTACATAGGAGTAGTATTATAGTAGTTATATTCTTGTACATAGGAGTAGTATTATAGTAGTTATATTCTTGTACATAGGAGCAGTATTATAGTAGTTATATTCTTGTACATAGGTGTAGTATTATAGTAGTAATATTCTTGTACATAGGAGTAGTATTATAGTAGTTATATTCTTGTACATAGGAGTAGTATTATAGTAGTTATATTCTTGTACATAGGAGCAGTATTATAGTAGTTATATTCTTGTACATAGGAGTAGTATTATAGTAGTTATATTCTTGTACATAGGAGTAGTATTATAGTAGTTATATTCTTGTACATAGGAGTAGGATTATAGTAGTTATATTCTTGTACATAGGAGGTAGTATTATAGTAGTTATATTCTTGTATATAGGAGTTAGTATTATAGTAGTTATAGTCTTGTACATAGGAGCAGTATTATAGTAGTTATATTCTTGTACATAGGAGTAGTATTATAGTAGTTATATTCTTGTACATAGGAGGAAGTATTATAGTAGTTATATTCTTGTATATAGGAGTTAGTATTATAGTAGTTATAGTCTTGTACATAGGAGCAGTATTATAGTAGTTATAATCTTGTACATAGGAGCAGTATTATAGTAGTTATATTCTTGTACATAGGTGTAGTATTATAGTAGTAATATTCTTGTACATAGGAGTAGTATTATAGTAGTTATATTCTTGTACATAGGAGCAGTATTATAGTAGTTATATTCTTGTACATAGGAGCAGTATTATAGTAGTTATATTCTTGTACATAGGAGTAGTATTATAGTAGTTATATTCTTGTACATAGGAGTAGTATTATAGTAGTTATATTCTTGTATATGGGAGTTAGTATTATAGTAGTTATAGTCTTGTACATAGGAGCAGTATTATAGTAGTTATATTCTTGTACATAGGAGTAGTATTATAGTAGTTATATTCTTGTACATAGGAGGAAGTATTATAGTAGTTATATTCTTGTACATAGGAGTAGTATTATAGTAGTTATATTCTTGTATATAGGAGTTAGTATTATAGTAGTTATAGTCTTGTACATAGGAGCAGTATTATAGTAGTTATATTCTTTTACATAGGAGTAGTATTATAGTAGTTATATTCTTGTACATAGGAGTAGTATTATAGTAGTTATATTCTTGTACATAGGAGTAGTATTATAGTAGTTATATTCTTGTACATAGGAGGTAGTATTATAGTAGTTATAATCTTGTACATAGGAGCAGTATTATAGTAGTTATATTCTTGTACATAGGTGTAGTATTATAGTAGTTATATTCTTGTACATAGGAGTAGTATTATAGTAGTTATATTCTTGTATATAGGAGCAGTATTATAGTAGTTATATTCTTGTACATAGGAGCAGTATTATAGTAGTTATATTCTTGTACATAGTAGTATTATAGTAGTTATATTCTTGTATATAGGAGTAGTATTATAGTAGTTATATTCTTGTACATAGGAGTAGTATTATAGTAGTTATATTCTTGTACATAGGAGTAGTATTATAGTAGTTATATTCTTGTACATAGGAGGTAGTAGTATAGTAGTTATATTCTTGTACATAGGTGTAGTATTATAGCAGTAATATTCTTGTACATAGGAGTAGTATTATATTAGTTATATTCTTGTACATAGGAGCAGTATTATAGTAGTTATATTCTTGTACATAGTAGTATTATAGTAGTTATATTCTTGTAGATAGGAGTAGTATTATAGTAGTTATATTCTTGTACATAGGAGCAGTATTATAGTAGTTATATTCTTGTATATAGTAGTATTATAGTAGTTATATTCTTGTATATAGGAGTAGTATTATAGTAGTTATATTCTTGTACATAGGAGCAGTATTATAGTAGTTATATTCTTGTACATAGTAGTATTATAGTAGTTATATTCTTGTATATAGGAGTAGTATTATATTAGTTATATTCTTGTACATAGGAGCAGTATTATAGTAGTTATATTCTTGTACATAGTAGTATTATAGTAGTTATATTCTTGTATGTAGGAGTAGTATTATAGTAGTTATACTCTTGTACATAGGAGCAGTATTATAGTAGTTATATTCTTGTATATAGGAGTAGTATTATAGTAGTTATATTCTTGTATATAGGAGTAGTATTATAGTAGTTATATTCTTGTACATAGGAGCAGTATTATAGTAGTTATATTCTTGTATATAGTAGTATTATAGTAGTTATATTCTTGTATATAGGAGTAGTATTATAGTAGTTATATTCATGTATATAGGAGTAGTATTATAGTAGTTATATTCTTGTACATAGGAGGAAGTATTATAGTAGTTATATTCTTGTACATAGGAGTAGTATTATAGTAGTTATATTCTTGTATATAGGAGTTAGTATTATAGTAGTTATAGTCTTGTACATAGGAGCAGTATTATAGTAGTTATATTCTTGTACATAGGAGTAGTATTATAGTAGTTATATTCTTGTACATAGGAGTTAGTATTATAGTAGTTATATTCTTGTATATAGGAGTTAGTATTATAGTAGTTATAGTCTTGTACATAGGAGCATTATTATAGTAGTTATATTCTTGTACATAGGAGTAGTATTATAGTAGTTATATTCTTGTACATAGGTGTAGTATTATAGTAGTAATATTCTTGTACATAGGAGTAGTATTATATTAGTTATATTCTTGTACATAGGAGCAGTATTATAGTAGTTATATTCTTGTACATAGTAGTATTATAGTAGTTATATTCTTGTATATAGGAGTAGTATTATAGTAGTTATAGTCTTGTACATAGGAGCAGTATTATAGTAGTTATATTCTTGTACATAGGAGTAGTATTATAGTAGTTATATTCTTGTACATAGGAGGAAGTATTATAGTAGTTATATTCTTGTACATAGGAGTAGTATTATAGTAGTTATATTCTTGTATATAGGAGTTAGTATTATAGTAGTTATAGTCTTGTACATAGGAGCAGTATTATAGTAGTTATATTCTTGTACATAGGAGTAGTATTATAGTAGTTATATTCTTGTACATAGGAGTAGTATTATAGTAGTTATATTCTTGTACATAGGAGTAGTATTATAGTAGTTATATTCTTGTACATAGGAGGTAGTATTATAGTAGTTATAATCTTGTACATAGGAGCAGTATTATAGTAGTTATATTCTTGTACATAGGTGTAGTATTATAGTAGTTATATTCTTGTACATAGGAGCAGTATTATAGTAGTTATATTCTTGTACATAGTAGTATTATAGTAGTTATATTCTTGTATATAGGAGTAGTATTATAGTAGTTATATTCTTGTACATAGGAGTAGTATTATAGTAGTTATATTCTTGTACATAGGAGTAGTATTATAGTAGTTATATTCTTGTACATAGGAGGTAGTAGTATAGTAGTTATATTCTTGTACATAGGTGTAGTATTATAGCAGTAATATTCTTGTACATAGGAGTAGTATTATATTAGTTATATTCTTGTACATAGGAGCAGTATTATAGTAGTTATATTCTTGTACATAGTAGTATTATAGTAGTTATATTCTTGTAGATAGGAGTAGTATTATAGTAGTTATATTCTTGTACATAGGAGCAGTATTATAGTAGTTATATTCTTGTACATAGTAGTATTATAGTAGTTATATTCTTGTATATAGGAGTAGTATTATAGTAGTTATATTCTTGTACATAGGAGCAGTATTATAGTAGTTATATTCTTGTACATAGTAGTATTATAGTAGTTATATTCTTGTATATAGGAGTAGTATTATATTAGTTATATTCTTGTACATAGGAGCAGTATTATAGTAGTTATATTCTTGTACATAGTAGTATTATAGTAGTTATATTCTTGTATATAGGAGTAGTATTATAGTAGTTATACTCTTGTACATAGGAGCAGTATTATAGTAGTTATATTCTTGTATATAGGAGTAGTATTATAGTAGTTATATTCTTGTATATAGGAGTAGTATTATAGTAGTTATATTCTTGTACATAGGAGCAGTATTATAGTAGTTATATTCTTGTATATAGTAGTATTATAGTAGTTATATTCTTGTATATAGGAGTAGTATTATAGTAGTTATATTCATGTATATAGGAGTAGTATTATAGTAGTTATATTCTTGTACATAGGAGGAAGTATTATAGTAGTTATAGTCTTGTACATAGGAGCAGTATTATAGTAGTTATATTCTTGTACATAGGAGTAGTATTATAGTAGTTATATTCTTGTACATAGGAGTTAGTATTATAGTAGTTATATTCTTGTATATAGGAGTTAGTATTATAGTAGTTATAGTCTTGTACATAGGAGCATTATTATAGTAGTTATATTCTTGTACATAGGAGTAGTATTATAGTAGTTATATTCTTGTACATAGGTGTAGTATTATAGTAGTAATATTCTTGTACATAGGAGTAGTATTATATTAGTTATATTCTTGTACATAGGAGCAGTATTATAGTAGTTATATTCTTGTACATAGTAGTATTATAGTAGTTATATTCTTGTATATAGGAGTAGTATTATAGTAGTTATATTCTTGTACATAGGAGTAGTATTATAGTAGTTATATTCTTGTACATAGGAGCAGTATTATAGTAGTTATATTCTTGTACATAGTAGTATTATAGTAGTTATATTCTTGTATATAGGAGTAGTATTATATTAGTTATATTCTTGTACATAGGAGCAGTATTATAGTAGTTATATTCTTGTACATAGTAGTATTATAGTAGTTATATTCTTGTATATAGGAGTAGTATTATATTAGTTATATTCTTGTACATAGGAGCAGTATTATAGTAGTTATATTCTTGTACATAGTAGTATTATAGTAGTTATATTCTTGTATATAGGAGTAGTATTATAGTAGTTATATTCTTGTACATAGGAGCAGTATTATAGTAGTTATATTCTTGTATATAGGAGTAGTATTATAGTAGTTATATTCTTGTATATAGGAGTAGTATTATAGTAGTTATATTCTTGTACATAGGAGCAGTATTATAGTAGTTATATTCTTGTATATAGTAGTATTATAGTAGTTATATTCTTGTATATAGGAGTAGTATTATAGTAGTTATATTCTTGTATATAGGAGTAGTATTATAGTAGTTATATTCTTGTACATAGGAGCAGTATTATAGTAGTTATATTCTTGTACATAGTAGTATTATAGTAGTTATATTCTTGTATATAGGAGTAGTATTATAGTAGTTATATTCTTGTATATAGGAGTAGTATTATAGTAGTTATATTCTTGTACATAGGAGTAGTATTATAGTAGTTATATTCTTGTATATAGGAGTAGTATTATAGTAGTTATATTCTTGTATATAGGAGTAGTATTATAGTAGTTATATTCTTGTATATAGGAGTAGTATTATAGTAGTTATATTCTTGTACATAGGAGCAGTATTATAGTAGTTATATTCTTGTACATAGGAGTAGTATTATAGTAGTTATATTCCTCTACATAGGAGTAGGATTATAGTAGTTATATTCTTGTACATAGGAGGTAGTATTATAGTAGTTATATTCTTGTATATAGGAGTTAGTATTATAGTAGTTATAGTCTTGTACATAGGAGCAGTATTATAGTAGTTATAGTCTTGTACATAGGAGTAGTATTATAGTAGTTATATTCTTGTACATAGGAGGAAGTATTATAGTAGTTATATTCTTGTACATAGGAGTAGTATTATAGTAGTTATATTCTTGTATATAGGAGTTAGTATTATAGTAGTTATAGTCTTGTACATAGGAGTAGTATTATAGTAGTTATATTCTTGTACATAGGTGTAGTATTATAGTAGTAATATTCTTGTACATAGGAGTAGTATTATATTAGTTATATTCTTGTACATAGGAGCAGTATTATAGTAGTTATATTCTTGTACATAGTAGTATTATAGTAGTTATATTCTTGTATATAGGAGTAGTATTATAGTAGTTATATTCTTGTACATAGGAGTAGTATTATAGTAGTTATATTCTTGTATATAGGAGTTAGTATTATAGTAGTTATATTCTTGTACATAGGAGTAGTATTATAGTAGTTATATTCTTGTACATAGGAGCAGTATTATAGTAGTTATATTCTTGTACATAGTAGTATTATAGTAGTTATATTCTTGTATATAGGAGTAGTATTATAGTAGTTATATTCTTGTATATAGGAGTAGTATTATAGTAGTTATATTCTTGTACATAGGAGCAGTATTATAGTAGTTATATTCTTGTACATAGTAGTATTATAGTAGTTATATTCTTGTATATAGGAGTAGTATTATAGTAGTTATATTCTTGAATATAGGAGTAGTATTATAGTAGTTATATTCTTGTACATAGGAGTAGTATTATAGTAGTTATATTCTTGTATATAGGAGTAGTATTATAGTAGTTATATTCTTGTATATAGGAGTAGTATTATAGTAGTTATATTCTTGTATATAGGAGTAGTATTATAGTAGTTATATTCTTGTACATAGGAGCAGTATTATAGTAGTTATATTCTTGTACATAGTAGTATTATAGTAGTTATATTCTTGTATATAGGAGTAGTATTATAGTAGTTATATTCTTGTATATAGGAGTAGTATTATAATAGTTATATTCTTGTACATAGGAGTAGTATTATAGTAGTTTTATTCTTGTACATAGGAGCAGTATTATAGTAGTTATATTCTTGTACATAGTAGTATTATAGTAGTTATATTCTTGTATATAGGAGTAGTATTATAGTAGTTATATTCTTGTATATAGGAGTAGTATTATAGTAGTTATATTCTTGTATATAGGAGTAGTATTATAGTAGTTATATTCTTGTACATAGGAGCAGTATTATAGTAGTTATATTCTTGTACATAGTAGTATTATAGTAGTTATATTCTTGTATATAGGAGTAGTATTATAGTAGTTATATTCTTGAATATAGGAGTAGTATTATAGTAGTTATATTCTTGTACATAGGAGTAGTATTTTAGTAGTTATATTCTTGTATATAGGAGTAGTATTATAGTAGTTATATTCTTGTATATAGGAGTAGTATTATAGTAGTTATATTCTTGTATATAGGAGTAGTATTATAGTAGTTATATTCTTGTACATAGGAGCAGTATTATAGTAGTTATATTCTTGTACATAGTAGTATTATAGTAGTTATATTCTTGTATATAGGAGTAGTATTATAGTAGTTATATTCTTGTATATAGGAGTAGTATTATAATAGTTATATTCTTGTACATAGGAGTAGTATTATAGTAGTTATATTCTTGTACATAGGAGCAGTATTATAGTAGTTATATTCTTGTACATAGTAGTATTATAGTAGTTATATTCTTGTATATAGGAGTAGTATTATAGTAGTTATATTCTTGTACATAGGAGCAGTATTATAGTAGTTATATTCTTGTACATAGTAGTATTATAGTAGTTATATTCTTGTACATAGGAGTAGTATTATAGTAGTTATATTCTTGTACATAGGAGTAGTATTATAGTAGTTATATTCTTGTACATAGGAGGTTGTATTATAGTAGTTATATTCTTGTACATAGGTGTAGTATTATAGTAGTAATATTCTTGTACATAGGAGTAGTATTATAGTAGTTATATTCTTGTACATAGGTGTAGTATTATAGTAGTAATATTCTTGTACATAGGAGTAGTATTATAGTAGTTATATTCTTGTATATAGGAGTAGTATTATAGTAGTTATATTGTTGTACATAGGAGCAGTATTATAGTAGTTATATTCTTGTATACAGGAGCAGTATTATAGTAGTTATATTCTTGTACATAGTAGTAGTATTATAGTAGTTATATTCTTGTACATAGGAGCAGTATTATAGTAGTTATATTCTTGTACATAGGAGTAGTATTATAGTAGTTATATTCTTGTACATAGGAACAGTATTATAGTAGTTATATTCTTGTACATAGGAGTAGTATTATAGTAGTTATATTCTTGTATATAGGAGGTAGTATTATAGTAGTTATATTCTTGTACATAGGAGTTAGTATTATAGTAGTTATATTCTTGTACATAGGAACAGTATTATAGTAGTTATATTCTTGTATATAGGAGCAGTATTATAGTAGTTATATTCTTGTACATAGGAGCAGTATTATAGTAGTTATATTCTTGTACATAGTAGTAGTATTATAGTAGTTATATTCTTGTACATAGGAGGTAGTATTATAGTAGTTATATTCTTGTACATAGGAGTAGTATTATAGTAGTTATATTTTTGTACATAGGAGGTAGTATTATAGTAGTTATATTCTTGTACATAGGACGTAGTATTATAGTAGTTATATTCTTGTACATAGGAGCAGTATTATAGTAGTTATATTCTTGTACATAGGAGTAGTATTATAGTAGTTATATTCTTGTACATAGGAGTAGTATTATAGTAGTTATATTCTTGTACATAGGAGTAGTATTATAGTAGTTATATTCTTGTACATAGGAGGTAGTATTATAGTAGTTATATTCTTGTACATAGGAGGTAGTATTATAGTAGTTATATTCTTGTACATAGGAGCAGTATTATAGTAGTTATATTCTTGTACATAGGAGTAGTATTATAGTAGTTATATTCTTGTACATAGGAGTAGTATTATAGTAGTTATATTCTTGTACATAGGAGTAGTATTATAGTAGTTATATTCTTGTACATAGGAGGTAGTATTATAGTAGTTATATTCTTGTACATAGGAGGTAGTATTATAGTAGTTATATTCTTGTACATAGGAGCAGTATTATAGTAGTTATATTCTTGTACATAGGAGTAGTATTATAGTAGTTATATTCTTGTACATAGGAGTAGTATTATAGTAGTTATATTCTTGTATATAGGAGGTAGTATTATAGTAGTTATATTCTTGTACATAGGAGCAGTATTATAGTAGTTATATTCTTGTACATAGTAGTAGTATTATAGTAGTTATATTCTTGTACATAGGAGGTAGTATTATAGTAGTTATATTCTTGTACATAGGAGTAGTATTATAGTAGTTATATTTTTGTACATAGGAGGTAGTATTATAGTAGTTATATTCTTGTACATAGGAGGTAGTATTATAGTAGTTATATTCTTGTACATAGGAGCAGTATTATAGTAGTTATATTCTTGTACATAGGAGTAGTATTATAGTAGTTATATTCTTGTATATAGGAGTAGTATTATAGTAGTTATATTCTTGTACATAGGAGTAGTATTATAGTAGTTATATTCTTGTACATAGGAGTAGTATTATAGTAGTTATATTCTTGTACATAGGAGTAGTATTATAGTAGTTATATTCTTGTACATAGGAGGTAGTATTATAGTAGTTATATTCTTGTACATAGGAGTAGTATTATAGTAGTTATATTCTTGTACATAGGAGTAGTATTATAGTAGTTATATTCTTGTACATAGGAGCAGTATTATAGTAGTTATATTCTTGTACATAGTAGTAGTATTATAGTAGTTATATTCTTGTACATAGGAGCAGTATTATAGTAGTTATATTTCTGTACATATGGGCAGTATTATAGCAGTTATACTATACTGTAGTGTTACCTACACTGGTTTTCTTGGATGTCTTTTTGGCGCAGTGTCTCAGTTTCTGTAATATTTAGGTTTGGCGGGGTTTCTCTTCCATCCTTTGGCTCCTGTAGACTTGCTGTAATATCATTAATAATCCCTGGTTTGTGTAATAATCTCTCCTCACATCTAGATCTTATAACTAAACATTCTTTGTCTCCGGATGACAAATTTCTACGATAATTGGTTCAATATGAGAGTAAAATCCTGAGCAGAACAATTGTGTTTAATGAAAACAATGAGAAGCAAATATTAGGATTAGAGACTATTGGGAGATCCATCATGGTGACGGTCGCGCTCAGCTCCAGACATCTGCTCCACATACGGTGACGACTTTACTGTCCGCCATGTCCCTTTCCTGATGATTCTGCAGCATTGCATGAGTTACAGTAGGTCAAGACTGGTCTGTACATTATGTGTCTTGTGGGGGTTAAAATACTATAAAATGGCGCTGTCATATGGAAAGAGAACAATGCAATGCCTTAAAAATTAGAGGTAGTGATGGATCAGATACACAGGGGTGTGCGGTGGGTTTAATGGGGGTACATAGTGCCAGATATACCTTACTTAGGGTGAGGTTACGGTGACAGTGAATATTGTCTTTTCGTTCTGTTTCATCACCCGGCCCCATCTTAGTCCAATCTTCTATCCTAGCGCCCATGATATAATATTCAGAGCATATCATAGCGGTATATTTGTGGCACGTTTCTGCTATGTACTGACTATTATGTAGGTATTATATGTCAGTATGTGCTCAGTGCTCTCTTAGATTTCGTACAATGCCTCGGGATTTGCACTGGATTGCACTCTATATAGTGGCTATATTGGACTGTATAGGACGCAGTTTGGTGGTGTTATTTATACGCTAGATTATACAGTATAGTATAGAAACTATATTCAATGTGATCATATGCAGAGCTGACGGTTTCCTACAATCCCCTGTAAACCGTAGACATCAGCAGTATTAATCTCTTATGTCTTGGTTTTGTTACAATGTTTCAGTGCAGATAAAATGTTGCAGGTAAAGAGAATTTTTACAGTGGACACAATTGTAGCAAATCTTCAGCTGTGCGGGGTATTAGATCAGGAGGAAATGTTAGTCTGATGAAATGTTAAGGATTTGCACCATTAAAATCGCCATCTCGTACTCCGGTCTTAGTTTCTAGTAAAATGTGACATTAAAGAGCTTTTTATATTTTAATCACTTTTGCACATCTTTAAAATAGTTGGACATTTTTGCTATAATGTATACAAATTTCTGCCATAAATTCTACTTAGTGTACTGGGCAGCATAAAGTGACACGAGACGTGTAATAAGGCGTATGGTCCGATATACCGCACGTGCGGCATATTATACACTATAGATCTATATGTATCAAATCTGCAGCTTGCATTTACCCTGCTGCGTCTTGTATATAGCAGGTCATTGTATGTTGTGTATGTTGTGTATATTGTATGTTGTGCATGTTGTGTATATTGTATGTTGTGCATGTTGTGTATATTGTATGTTGTGCATGTTGTCTTTGTTGTGCATGTTGTGTATATTGTATGTTGTGCATGTTGTGTATATCGTATATTGTGTGTTTTTTTTTCTGTACATTTCACTCTAGATAATACGCAGGATGAAAAGTAATGAAATCCCTCAGCAAATGCACACTGAACATGCCGTATACTGTGTGCAGTCACCGCTGTATGTCACACTGAAGATTTTGTGCTGTGGAAATGTCTCCTCCATTGCGTCAAGTTTGGCTGTTCCCTAAGGCGGAGGTCACATGTCGCAGAAATCCTGGAAAAACAAGAAAACTGAGTGTTCCGAATTTTTGAAAAATGCAGCAAAGATTTATTTGGGAATGGAAAAAAAATGCAAAAAGCACCGAAAAGCATTGGGATTGTTTTTGGAATTTTATTTATTTATTTTTTTTTATTTAGTGTTTTTTGCCTAAAAGGAAACAAAGTTGCAAATTTTTGAGCAGAAATGTCACCAAGTGCAAAGAATGATATCTATTCTATTCCAGAAAACTGACGCCGAACCCTTAATGGATCCCCCATATTCTATTGATCTGTGGACCGTAGAGAGCGGCGTCCAGTGCAGCCACTACGGTCTATGGGGGCGACATAACCTGCTGTTACGGACTTGGCATAATTTATTATTATTATTTCCGTTTTTGCAGAAGTCACGCAAACGGACAAATAATAAAATTGGAGATATACGTGACAATAGACGGCACCGTCATAGGCAGCAGTCATTAACCCCTTGTGTTCCATAGCCGAACGCCAACCAGAGTCCACCCCAACTACTGGAGCGCCGGAACATCCGCGCCACCGCCGCCGCCGCGAGCCGTATCTGAATCCGGCAGCTAACAAATCCCCATTGTGGGAACGACACAGGATTGTCATTTGGAAAGTAGGTTGCTTCTTCTTTGAATAAAAAAAAAAAAAAAAAGCGCGGTATCAACTCTTGAAAGAGGCCGTCGTCTTCCCTCCTCGGCTTTGATCACAGCGAAGTCTTATTAAATCTTGTGTTTTGTCTTAGCCGTCAAACCTGACAACAGTCACCTAGAAGCCCTCGCATTACATAATTTTCTCCCACTAAATGAACGAAGAAAGCCGGAGACTTCTTTGTATTTTAATACGGATACTTTGTACTCTTCGCTGTAATCCAAGAGGCCACCATGGCGAATCTCCGCACCTCCGCGCTCCTCTGATTTAATTATTAGGCCTTAGAGCAATAAAACCGCCTTCAAAGGCGACTTTCTGCCGAGGCCTCGATAGAGTAAAAGGAGAGACATTTTAAGCTGATGAGCTGACACTTGTCGACGCAAATATATTAAATAAATCATGATTCGTTTTGGGGGCAAAGTCAGACTTACATCAATTTTCCGAAAAAGCCGGATTCTAATGAGTGACAAGCCGGTGTTTTCTGTCACTTCCTCAAGTAATGGCCCCAAGCTGGCACCGCTCTGTGGGAGTCTAATACTTCTGAAAAAAAAAGTTGTTTTGGAGAGAGACAGACAAGGTGGAAATCCCAAGGTGACTGCAAGGAACGGCTAATGATACGAAAGACATATTTACCAGCAGCCGAGATGTTGGCGCTGACAGCTGACAGGACCTGATTGTAATAAATAGACTTGATGAAGAGCAGGTTGACAGGTGAGGCGAATACAAAGCCCCGGCGCTCTAAGAACTCGCTCGGCAAGGCGCCATTAAGAACAATGATCATTAGAGATCGCCCTCCATCACCGCCGCGCTCTGTAATCTCATCCTAAATCCTCATGAAATAAGAAAAATCCCCAAGAAATGGAGTCGTCCGCTTGTGTCCGGCTGATGACAACTCCCTGGTGAGATCTGCTTCTGGGAAAGCTGGGTGAGCTGGCGTTATGGACACCCCGCATTTCTAGAACAGATATATGTATACAATGTTTCCAAAATGGCATCACTTTGCTAAAGGTGACTTGTCTGCGATATGAGCAGCTCTTATGAGATCACCCCCGGGGTTCGCAACGGATTTAGCGGCAAATGTGCGACAAACTCACAGCTAAATCTACCCGGTGACTCCCGGACGGTGCCGCGCGCACTCCTGCTACATGGAGCATGGTAACGGCGGTAAAATCCCTGACAAACCTTGTGCTTTATACTTTGTATCTGGATGATCAGAGCAGGAAAGCCCTCAGTCATGTCCCTGTTCACACCTCACAGTCATCTCCACATTTTATTGCAGGTTTTAGGGTTAGATGACAACTATTAGAGCTATTGGGTTTGCTGACACTTACAGATCAGCAGGGTCGGACCCTCGGGACCCCCAGATGATCAGCAGTTTGCAGAAGCCGCACGGTTCGGGGGAGCGCCGCAGCCACTTCACTACTTACCAAGCACAGCGCCGCACTCTGTATAGTGGCAGTGCCTGGTATTGCAGCTCAGCCCCAGTCACTTGAGTGTGACTGAGCTGTAAACAGATGTGACAGCTGATCTATGGGGGTCCTCGGGGTCGGACCCCACAAATCTAAAGTGAATGATAAAATCCTATGAAACTTACTTTCTGCTTCCATTATACCTCTAGGGAAACCGTCAGCATTTCCGTAGGTATAACCGACACGCTGCAATTTCCAAAACCCGCAACAATTTGGGAAATTGCAGCGTCTCCGTATTTCTACACAATGTGTGGATGGGATTGCTTGTCCATTTCGCAGGGACTGTACAACAACGCGTCTACGGCATGTGGGGGCCGCGGCCTCATATAGAGACAATCTGTGTCTCAGTGGGGTATCGAGGGGTTAATCACAATCTGTCTCATCCAAGGCTGCGCTGCTCTAACCTTGGCATTGAGGAGACAATGAGGAGCCGAGCAGGGACACGGCACATTCATCTCTGGAGACTCCTGTGCACACCAGCCTCTACCGTGCAGTTTTTGGATTTCTGCAGATTTAATTTAATGAATAAATCTGCAGATTATACGACCTGTGCGAGAGTCGTTATTCTATATGGGGGTCATTAATGCGGTTTATTAATCTGTCTGCGGGTCAATATTCTATAAGGGGGTCAATATTCTATATGGGGATAATTATCTTACAGTATATGGGGTCAGTATTCTATATGGGGGTCATCTTACAGTATATGGGGGCCAATATTCTATATGGGGGTCATTATCTTACAGTATATGGGGGTCAATATTCTATATGGGGGGTCAGTATTCTATATGGGGGTCATCTTACAGTATATGGGGGTCAGTATTCTATATGGGGGTCATTATCTTACAGTATATGGGGGCCAAAATTCTATATGGGGGTCATTATCTTATAGTATATGGGGGTCAATATTCTATGTGGGGGTCATTATCTTACATTATATGGGGGTCATTATCTTACAGTATATGGGGGTCAATATTCTATGTGGGGGTCATTATCTTACAGTATATGGGGGTCAGTATTCTATATGGGGGTCATTATCTTACAGTATATGGGGGTCAATATTCTATGTGGGGGTCATTATCTTACAGTATATGGGGGTCATTATCTTACAGTATATGGGGGTCAGTATTCTATATGGGGGTCATTATCTTACAGTATATGGGGGTCATTATTCTGCATAGAGGGATCCTTATTCTACATGGGTGTCAATATTCGGTGTTTGGATTATCAGTCTATATGGGGGGTCATTATTCTGTGTTGGGGGTCAATATTCTGCATGAAAAGAAAAAAAAATTCCTATCTGCATGTCAATGCACAAGGTGTGAACACGTCCTGACTTTTCATTCTGTTTCTGATATAACCCCAGGGGCTGAGACTTCCACGATTATAGTAACAGCTGAGAGTTTGTTACAATTGTATCACAGCTCAAATCTCTCCTTTCCCGATAGTTTGTTACAATGTATCAGTCCGGGCTCTTCACCTTGACTGCATAGAACTGTGACAACCCCTCAGCTGTGAGCAGTGTTGGGTCAGACCATTCCCTGACAGTAAGCAGAGATCCTGACAACCAGGAGGGATTATTGCACCAAGAATATTTTGGAATTGTAGAACTTTCCATTATACAATGTATCACATGCGGAGAGTGGAGCGCCCCTTTAATTTAGCGTCATCTCTGCCGTCCGCTCGCTGCAGGTGTCCGCATAGGTCAGATACAGATAGAGATGACGGGAAGCCTTAAAGGGCAAGTCTGCAAAGAAGGGAAAAGA
This sequence comes from Leptodactylus fuscus, assembly GCF_031893055.1. Lineage (NCBI taxonomy): Eukaryota > Metazoa > Chordata > Amphibia > Anura > Leptodactylidae > Leptodactylus > Leptodactylus fuscus. Next base: position 1,695,105 of record NC_134274.1, on the reverse strand, counting down.
CCTCGTTTGTTCTCTGATTAATTACACGGAGACGATTCGCCGCCGCTTACGACTTTCTGATCAACATGACAAGACATAAAAGGGAAACTCTCCTGAAAATGTCTCCGGATCTGATGGAGTCAAGTCTCGTGTTTGAAGTATTTTCATCAGCACAAGAACATTCAGCAGGTGAGCCGAGACATCAGCAGCTGCGGGGAGGCGAGCGGGCGCGGGACACGGCTGGATGAGCTCTCAGCATCGCCTCAGGGGGCGCCGGACACTGCAGCTGCCCCACAGGGACCAGACAGTCAGCGACTTACAGGAAAGACGTTCTTAGTAATATCTGCCCCGGGGAAAGTTGGGTGGAAACATAAAGTGGCCTTAAGACTGATGCTGTGAGGCTCATCACTCAGCTTTTCCTGAGCACTGAATGGCAAATCTGAACAATAAAGTAGAAGAGCACGGTGAGACACAGAAAAAAAATAAGGAACATCCTGAAATAGCAAAGACTGTGGATGATAAACTGATGACAATGTATTAGATATTATAGAATAGTGAGCGCAGCTCTGGCGTATAATACAGGATAAGTAATGTAATGTATGTACACAGTGACTGCACCAGCAGAATAGTGAGCGCAGCTCTGAAGTATAATACAGGATAAGTAATGTAATGTATGTACACAGTGACTGTACCAGCAGAATAGTGAGTGCAGCTCTGGAGTATAATACAGGATAAGTAATGTAATGTATGTACACAGTGACTGCACCAGCAGAATAGAGAGCGCAGCTCTGGAGTATAATACAGGATAAGTAATGTAATGTATGTACACAGTGACTGTACCAGCAGAATAGTGAGCGCAGCTCTGGAGTATAATACAGGATAAGTAATGTAATGTATGTACACAGTGACTGCACCAGCAGAATAGTGAGCGCAGCTCTGGAGTATAATACAGGATAAGTAATGTATGTACACAGTGACTGTACCAGCAGAATAGTGAGCGCAGCTCTGGAGTATAATACAGGATAAGTAATGTAATGTATGTACACAGTGACTGTACCAGCAGAATAGTGAGCGCAGCTCTGGAGTATAATACAGGATAAGTAATGTAATGTATGTACACAGTGACTGTACCAGCAGAATAGTGAGCGCAGCTCTGGAGTATAATACAGGATAAGTAATGTAATGTATGTACACAGTGACTGTACCAGCAGAATAGTGAGCGCAGCTCTGGAGTATAATACAGGATAAGTAATGTAATGTATGTACACAGTGACTGTACCAGCAGAATAGTGAGCGCAGCTCTGGAGCATAATACAGGATAAGTAATGTAATGTATGTACACAGTGACTGTACCAGCAGAATAGTGAGCGCAGCTCTGGAGTATAATACAGGATAAGTAATGTATGTACACAGTGACTGTACCAGCAGAATAGTGAGCGCAGCTCTGGAGTATAATACAGGATAAGTAATGTAATGTATGTACACAGTGACTGTACCAGCAGAATAGTGAGCGCAGCTCTGGAGTATAACACAGGATAAGTAATGTAATGTATGTACACAGTGACTGCACCAGCAGAATAGTGAGCGCAGCTCTGGAGTATAATACAGGATAAGTAATGTATGTACACAGTGACTGTACCAGCAGAATAGTGAGCGCAGCTCTGGAGTATAATACAGGATAAGTAATGTAATGTATGTACACAGTGACTGCACCAGCAGAATAGTGAGCGCAGCTCTGTAGTATAATACAGGATAAGTAATGTAATGTATGTACACAGTGACTGTACCAGCAGAATAGTGAGCGCAGCTCTGGAGTATAATACAAGATAAGTAATGTAATGTATGTACACAGTGACTGTACCAGCAGAATAGTGAGCGCAGCTCTGGAGTATAATACAGGATAAGTAATGTAATGTATGTACACAGTGACTGTACCAGCAGAATAGTGAGTGCAGCTCTGGAGTATAATACAGGATAAGTAATGTAATGTTTACACAGTGACTGTACCAGCAGAATAGTGAGTGCAGCTCTGGAGTATAATACAGGATAAGTAATGTAATGTATACACAGTGACTGTACCAGCAGAATAGTGAGCGCAGCTCTGGAGTATAATACAGGATAAGTAATGTAATGTATGTACACAGTGACTGCACCAGCAGAATAGTGAGCGCAGCTCTGGAGTATAATACAGGAGAAGTAATGTATGTACACAGTGACTGTACCAGCAGAATAGTGAGCGCAGCTCTGGAGTATAATACAGGATAAGTAATGTAATGTATGTACACAGTGACTGTACCAGCAGAATAGTGAGCGCAGCTCTGGAGTATAATACAAGATAAGTAATGTAATGTATGTACACAGTGACTGTACCAGCAGAATAGTGAGCGCAGCTCTGGAGTATAATACAGGATAAGTAATGTAATGTATACACAGTGACTGTACCAGCAGAATAGTGAGTGCAGCTCTGGAGTATAATACAGGATAAGTAATGTAATGTATGTACACAGTGACTGTACCAGCAGAATAGTGAGCGCAGCTCTGGAGTATAATACAGGATAAGTAATGTAATGTATGTACACAGTGACTGCACCAGCAGAATAGTGAGCACAGCTCTGGAGTATAATACAGGATGCCACTGTATAATTATTTGACCAATTAACAAGTTATACATAACTCCGCCCACCACATATTTTGATGGTTTTGGCCCATGTGGCCTGAGTCAGGTTCAGAAACACAAGAATTATTGAATATTACATATGTTTGATTTCAGCCAATTTTATTTTATTCCTTTTAGCCGAGTACCAGTGAAGTTACATAACCAGATACAATGTTTGTGCGACTGTTTTGAGCACTTTTTCCATTGCAGTCACATGGTAATAATGAAGTGACTGTAGGGGGCGCTGCTGATTGGTACATGTGTCCCTCACCATAGTGCTATTACAGTCTTCATCCCTCTTATGTACATCGCTATATGGTGCACTACTTACACAGAGTACGGTAGATCCGGATGGCGTCCTCCTAGGTGCTGATTACAGACCCCTCCCCCTCTTACTTGTAATGTTACATACTAACCATTCATAATTGCTTGTAAACGATCACAGATGTGAATCCCGGCTCATTGTCATTAGTATTACCAGAGACGGACCTGTGATGGACCACTGCAAACCACCGCAGACATTACATCATGTCATCATGATACCGCGCTGCGCCAAGAGCCCGATGTCCATGAACAGCCTCCGTTTGTAATCTACCAGCCAACTGGAATGATAAGATTGTATGTAATGTGGTAGAAAGTGCAGGGGCCAAATAACCGACACACCGGGGTCATGTATGTAATTGTAGGACACAGAGGTATCTGTTACAATTGATGTCTCTAAAGTAACTTATACAATGTAACTGCCAGATGTAAACATTCCCAGTCCAGCATCTTCTGCAGAGTCGACCACAACCTTCTCATTTGGTCTTTTATAAAAAGAAAAAGTTTGAAACTAAATAATAACATAATGATTAACTCTCTATATGGTGGGGGAGGGGTTATCTTAGATCACATTGCTCGGCTCCTCCTGCCTCTGCTCTCACCTTCTTGTATCCACCAGGTCAGACATTGTGAAGGTTCTTCTTAGGTCAGAGGTCACACAAGGTTTATAGTATCATTTCCCAAGACATTTGGGCTTCTGGATTAATGAGGTGATGGCTCTGCCTGTATCCTCAGGTTGCAGGTTCGATCCCTGGGCTGCACAGAACATTCTGTGACTCTCTTTTCCTTTAAATTCACTGCACCCCTTTCTAACATCATATATGACGAACGACCTGTGGATGTTGTGCTGAGGTGATGGCTCAATGGGTATATGCTCTGGCTGTATCTGAAGAGCGCCTCAGGTTGCAGGTTCAATCCCAAGGGTGTTGGCTCCAGGTTCGATGGTAAATGAAGGCTCCAGGTTGGCCTAGGACAGGTCCCTGCATGGAAAACCTGTGTGCAGAGGATGCTGGACAGGTCTGAGAAGGTATTGGTGAAGTTGGAAATTGCAATGTAAACAGGGGGCTTTCCCCTGAAAAAAGTGGTTAGGTGCCATATCTGGTGTCTCTCTATTTGGTAAGACCCCCTGCTGGTCCTCTGGGCTGATCCTCCTCCTTAGGGGTCTCCTCTGGGATCCTACTGCTTGCTGTGACGCTCATCTTCTTCTCCATCCATCTGCTGCTCTGGGACTTGAACCGGGATCTGTCTGTAGCTGCTCCATCATCACCGACACCATCATCATCGCTGACACCATCATCATCGCTGACACCATCATCATCGCTGACACCATCATCATCGCTGGTGCCTTTACCTTCTGCTCCACCTCAGCACATGAAAGCTGTAGGATCTTATGTGTAATATAACATGCAAAATGACCGTCTGACTTAGTCTGAGAAGGCTGATAAAAGAAAGCAATGGATGACGTGGCTGATACCAGATAGTAATAGATGACATTCCGTCTCTGACAATCGGCCTGGCCTGTAGGAGTGTTAGAGGGAGCAATAGATTGTAATCACCCGGAGATATTAGGTGTCACAGCTCAGACTTTCCTTCCACTATATGGGTCACCCAACAACTCTTCCCCCTCCGTTACCAGTAATAGATCAGCCGTCAGCTCCTCAGCGGACAACAAATCCCAGCAGCTCAGTAATACTATAATATATAATAGTGATAGTGATGACTTTTAGAATAACAACTTGCTGCCCTGGGGATCGAACCAGGATCCGTCTCTGTAGCTGCTCCATCACCTGCACCGGCGCCTTTACCTTCTGCTCCACCTCCGCACATGAGAACTTCCCCGGCTATCGTTATTATAACATATAAAACAATATATAGGGGATGGAGAAATCAGAATCTGATCTGAAACAAAACTAATAGGGGGAAAGTAACAAGTAATAGAGTATATATATCTCAGGACTCAGCATGTATGGCGATGGCTCACTTGGTAAGTGCTCTGTCTGTATCTGGAGTAACCTTTAGGTTGCAGGTTCAATCCCTGGGCTGCACAGAACATTCTTGGACTCTCTTTTCCTTTACAGACGCTGCACCCCTCCCCTCCCCCTTTCGGTCTTCCGGTGGTCTTAGACGTATTACATCTTCATTTGTTCCTCCAGTTCTATATACAGTAGATCCCTCGTTAATGGGGTCCTGGATCCTGGTGATCGTCCCCTCCGCTGCCACCATTTTTTTTTGGGGTCAGATGTTGTACCAGTTTCTAACATCATATACGATGAACGACCTGTGTATGTTGTGCTGAGGTGATGGCTCAATGGGTATATGCTCTGGCTGTATCTGAAGAGCTCCTCAGGTTGCAGGTTCAATCCCAAGGGTGTTGGCTCCAGGTTCAATGGTAAATGAAGGCTCCAGGTTCAATGGTAAATGAAGGCTCCAGGTTGGCCTTGGACAGGTCCCTGCATGGAAAAACCTGTGTGTGCAGAGGATGCTGGACAGGTCTGAGAAGGTATTGGTGAAGTTGGAAAGTGCAAGTTAAAACAGGGGGTAATCCCCTGAAAAATTGGTTATGTGCCATATCTGGTGTCTCTCTATTTGGTAAGACCCCCTGCTGGTCCTCCTCCTTAGGGGTCTCTACTGGGATCCTCCTGCTTGCAGTGATGCTCATCTTCTTCTCCATCCATCTGCTGCTCTGGGACTTGAACCAGGATCTGTCTGTAGCTGCTCCATCATCACTGACACCATCATCATCGCTGGCGCCTTTACCTTCTGCTCCACCTCAGCACATGAAAGCTATAAGATCTTATGTGTAATATAACATGTAAAATGGCCGTCTGACTTAGTCTGAGAAGGCTGATAACAGGGAGCAATAGATGACGTGGCTGATACCAGATAGTAATAGATTATTCCTAGTTACGGTTCGGATTATTCCGTCCGCCTCTCTTGGCCTGACATGGCTGATAATAGGGAGCAATAGATTGACCCAGGAGATATTAGGTGTTTCAGGTTTCCTTCCGGATTATTAGCTCCGCACTATATGGGTCACCTAAAACTCTTCCCCCTCCGTTACCAGTAATAGATCAGCCGTCAGCGGACAACAAATCCCAGCAGCTCAGTAATATTACAATAGAGATAACTGTTACTCTATAATTCCCAATCTGCTGCCCCGGGGATCGAACCAGGATCCGTCTGTAGCTGCTCCATCACCTGCACCGGCGCATTTACCTTCTGCTCCACCTCTGCACATCAAAACTTCCCCGGTTATCGTTATTATAACCTATAAAACTGAAAATGATTCCTTCTGGACAATATATAGGGGAGGGAGAAACCGATCTGTGACATCAGAATCTGATACAAAACTAGATAGGGGAAAAGTAACAAGTAATAGAGTATATATCCCAGGATACAACTCATGTGTTGTGTGAGGAGGTGGCTCACTTGGTAAATGCTCTGCCTGTATCCTCAGGTTGCAGGTTCGATCCCTGGGCTGTATAGAACATTCTGTGACTCTCTTTTCCTTTATAGACACTGTACCAGTTTCTAACATCATATAAGATGAACGACCTGTGTATGTTGTGCTGAGGTGATGGCTCAATGGGTATGTGCTCTGGCTGTATCTGAAGAGTTCCTCAGGTTGCAGGTTCAATCCCAAGGGTGTTGGCTCCAGGTTCAATGGTAAATGAAGGCTCCAGGTTGGCCTTGGACAGGTCCCTGCATGGAAAAACCTGTGTGTGCAGAGGATGCTGGACAGGCCTGAGAAGGTATTGAAGAATGTTTGGAAATGCAATATAAATAGGGGGAATAATCCCCTTTAAAAAGTGGTTAAGTGTCATATCTGGTGTCTCTCTATTTGGTAAGACCCCCTGCTGGTCCTCTGGGCTGATCCTCCTCCTTAGAGGTCTCCTCTGGGATCCTACTGCTTGCTGTGACGCTCATCTTCTTCTCCATCCATCTGCTGCTCTGGGACTTGAACCGGGATCTGTCTGTAGCTGCTCCATCATCACCGACACCATCATCATCGCTGGCACCTTTACCTTCTGCTCCACCTCAGCACATGAAAGCTGTAGGATCTTATGTGTAATATAACATGCAAAATGACCGTCTGACTTAGTCTGAGAAGGCTGATAACAGGGAGCAATAGATGATGTGGCTGATACCAGATAGTAATAGATTATTCCCCTTCCTACATAGCCGGGGCTCGGGGTTATTCCGTCCGCCTCCCTTGGCCTGACAATAGATTGTAATCACCCGGAGATATTAGGTGTTTCAGGTTTCCTACATAGATCACAGCTCAGACTTTCCTTCCACTATATGGGTCACCGAAAACTCTTCCCCCTCTGTTACCAGTAATAGATCAGCCGTCAGCGGACAACAAATCCCAGCAGCTCAGTAATATTATAATAGTGATGACTGTTACTCTATAATTCCCAATCTGCTGCCCCAGGGATCGAACCAGGATCTGTCTCTGTAGCTGCTCCATCACCTGCACTGGCGCCTTTACCTTCTGCTCCACCTTGGCACATGATTACTTATCCAGCTATCGTTATTATAACATATAAAACTGAAAGTGATTCCTTATGGACAATATACCCACCAATCCCAACTCCTACCCCCACCCCAAACACCTGCAAAGAGAGAGCAGAAATAACAGAAAATAATCTGAAACAAAACTAATAGGGGAAAGTAACAAGTAATAGAATATATATCCCAGGACACTGCACTGATGGCTCACTGTATACGTGCTCTGCTTGTTTCTGGAGGATTCTTTAGGTTGCAGGTCTGATCCCTGGGGCATACAAAATAAGACTTGCTTTTCCTTTATGGATGCTGCACCCCTCCCCCTATATACAGTAGATCCCTCATTGATGGGGTCCTGGATCCCGGTGATCGGCCCCACCGCTGCCACTATTTTTTCTTGGGGCAGACGTTGTACCAGTTTCTAACATCATATACGATGAACGACCTGTGTATGTTGTGCTGACTCAATGGATACGTACTCTGGTTGTATCTGAAGGTTGCCCAAATCTGGCATCTCTATATTCGGCAAGAACGGTCCACTGCTCTGATCCTCCTCCTTGGGGGTCTCTTCTGGGATCCTCCTGCTTGCTGTGATGCTCATCTTCTTCTCCATCCATCTGCTGCTCTGGGACTTGAACCGGGATCTGTCTGTAGCTGCTCCATCATCACTGACACCCTCATCATCGCTGGCACCTTTACCTTCTGCTCCACCTCAGCACATGGAAGCTGTAGGATCTTATGTGTAATATAACATGCAAAATGTCCGTCTGACTTAGTCTGAGAAGGCTGATAACAGAAAGCAATAGATGACATGGCTGATACCAGATAGTAATAGATTATTCCCCTTCCTACATAGTCAGGGCTCGGGATTATTCCGTCCGCCTCCCTTGGCCTGAAACATGGCTTATAACAGGGAGCAATAGATTGTAATCACCCCGAGATATTAGGTGTTTCAGGTTTCCTACATAGATAGTAGTTCAGACTTTCCCTCCACTATATGGGTCACCCCACAAATCTTCCCCCTCCGTTACCAGTAATAGATCGGCCGTCAGCGGACAACAAATCCCAGCAGCTCAGTAATATTATTACAGTGATATCTTTTATTTAGTTCCCACCCTGCTGTCCTTGGGATTGAACCAGGATCCGTCTGTAGCTGCTCCGTCACCTGCACCAGCACCGTTACCCTCTGCTCCACCTCAGCACATGAAACCTTCCCCGGCTATCTTTATTATAACATATAAAAGGGGGTTCAGTGCAGCCCCAAAGTAACCAGCAGCTCAGTAATATTATAATAGTGACGACTCTTATACTAAATCCACAACCTGCTGCCCCCGGAGATCAAACCAGGATCTGTCTGTAGCTGCTCCGTCACCTGCACCGGCGCCTTTACCTTCTGCTCCACCTCAGCACATGAAGGCTTCCCCGGCTATCTTTATTATAACATATAAACCCCCCAGGTGAGTGTTAGAAGAGACCAGGAGGGCCGAGGCCTCAGCTACAAGATTACTACAGTCCGAAGAGAAAAGGAAGTAATAGATGAGATTCCCTCCTGACGTGGCCGATACCGGATAGCGGTAGATTATTCCCCTTCCTACATAGCCGGGGCTCGGGGTTATTCCGTCTGCCTCCCCCTGACCTGACATGGCCAATAACAGGGAGCAATAGATTGTAATCACCCGGAGATATTAGGTGTTTGTCACAGTTCAGCTCATACTTTCCTTCCGGATTATTAGCTCCGCACTATATGGGTCACCCAACAACTCTTCCCCCTCCGTTACCAGTAATAGATCAGCCGTCAGCTCCTCAGCGGACAACAAATCCCAGCAGCTCAGTAATATTATAATAGGGATGACTTTTATACTAAATCCACAACCAAGGATGGAACCAGGATCCGTCTGTAGCTGCTCCGTCACCTGCCCCAGCACCTTTACCTTCTGCTCCACCTCAGCACATGAAGGCTTCCCCGGCTATCGTTATTATAACAGCTAACTGACAAGAGCAGCTAAGCCTTACACCATCACAATGTATTAAAATGGCTGATAACAGATAGTAATATGCATATATGGTCTCACAAGGGGTCTGAGGGTCTCATCTTGGTACCTAATGGCAGTCAGGCTACCACATGGAGGGCTGTGCGGCCCCACACCATTACTGAGCCACTGCCGCTCATGCTGAAGGATGTTGCAGGCAGCAGATCGCTCTACATGGCGTCTCCAGACTCTGTCACATCTGTCACATGTGCTCAGTGTGAACCTGCTTTCATCTGTGCAGAGCACAGGGTGCCAGTGGTGAAGTTGCCAATCCTGGTGTTCTATGGCAAACGCCAAGCATCCTGCACGGTGTTGGGCTGTGAGCACGACCCCCATCTGTGGACGTCGGGCCCTCAGACCATCCTCATGGAGTCGGTCTCTAGCCGTTTGTGCAGACACATGCACATTTGTGGCCTTCAGGGCTCTGGCCGTGCTCCTCCTGTTCCTCCTTGCACAGTGGCGGAGGTAGCGGTCCTGCTGCTGGGTTGTTGCCCTACACGTCTCCTGGTGTACTGACCGATCTCCTGGCAGCGCCTCCATCCTCTGGACACTACGCTGACAGACACAGCAAACCTTCTTGCCACAGCTGGCATTGATGTGCCATCCTGGATGAGCTGCACTACCTGAGCCACTTGTGTGGCTTGTAGAGTCCGTCTCCGCTACCACCAGTGTGAAAGCACAATCAACATTCAAAAGTGACCAAAACCTCAGCCAGATAGCATTGGTACTGAGATGTGGTCTGTGGTCCCGCCTGCAGAGCCCTCCTTTATTGAGTGTCTCCATAACTGCCAATAATTTCCATCTGTTGTCTATTCCATTTGCACAACAACCGGTGAAAGTGATTGTCAGTCAGTGCTGCTTGGAGTTACATTGTGTTCTATAAGTGTTCCCTTTATTTCTTTGAGCAGAGTTTATACATTATAGATATGTAATTGTAGGGAAGGACTCCATGCAAACAAGAATCCAAGGAGCTGGTACGTGAGGGTATGGCAGTGCACAAGGATTATACAGCCCTTATATACAGCCATGTAGGACTGTGTGCCTGTATGTATGAGCCCAAACGGAATGATGGTGACAGGGTAGACAAAGGACTTCCCATAGAGAAGACTGCAGAGGTATAAAGCCAGCAATACTCCCAAGACAAGTGACTGCTCTTCTCCAGAATCTTCTCAATTTCTTTCTGTCTTGTCTTTACTACTTACAGATGTTTCTCAGTTTGTTAAGTGTCTCATTCTGGCAATGAGCCGGCCTGCACTTTGGCTTGGAGACATTATTTCCAGTGGGCCACCTGCAGCCGCTGCATAGTTTCTGCAAAGCATGTGTGGGACAGAGGGGCTTTAGTGGGGTGGAGATCATTATTCGGGATGAATGAGGCCATAACTTAACAATGAGCAAAACTGATGTCACCCAAGGGAAATGAAAAGACTCAAGTACACAGCATTCAGCACCAGTCACTCAAATACCTGAGAAACTGCAGCGGCATTGTCCTGTGGAAACAAACGGTGCACAAAGGTTACATGTTTACAACCGCGGAGGAGAAGGAGAGCAAACAAACCCCACTTCAGACCTATTCACCAAAATACTATGCTTCACTAAAGAGTGATTCCACTGACTATCATCAATTACACTGGAATGTACAGGGACATAACTACTATAATACTGCTCCTATGTACAAGAATATAACTACTATAATACTACCTCCTATGTACAAGAATATAACTACTATAATACTACTCCTATGTACAAGAATATAACTACTATCATACTACTCCTATGTACAAGAATATAACTACTATAATACTACTCCTATGTACAAGAATATAACTACTATAATACTGCTCCTATGTACAAGAATATAACTACTATACTACCTCCTATGTACAAGAATATAACTACTATAATACTACTCCTATGTACAAGAATATAACTACTATAATACTACTCCTATGTACAAGAATATAACTACTATAATACTACTCCTACGTACAAGAATATAACTACTATACTACCTCCTATGTACAAGAATATAACTACTATAATACTGCTCCTATGTACAAGAATATAACTACTATAATACTACTCCTATGTACAAGAATATAACTACTATAATACTGCTCCTATGTACAAGAATATAACTACTATAATACTACTCCTATGTACAAGAATATAACTACTATAATACTGCTCCTATGTACAAGAATATAACTACTATAATACTACTCCTATGTACAAGAATATAACTACTATAATACTACTCCTATGAACAAGAATATAACTACTATAATACTACTCCTATGTACAAGAATATAACTACTATAATACTACTCCTATGTACAAGAATATAACTACTATACTACTATGTACAAGAATATAACTACTATAATACTACTCCTATGTACAAGAATATAACTACTATAATACTACTCCTATGTACAAGAATATAACTACTATAATACTACTCCTATATACAAGAATATAACTACTATAATACTACTCCTATGTACAAGAATATAACTACTATAATACTACTCCTATGTACAAGAATATAACTACTATAATACTACTCCTATGTACAAGAATATAACTACTATAATACTGCTCCTATGTACAAGAATATAACTACTATAATACTACCTCCTATGTACAAGAATATAACTACTATAATACTACTCCTATGTACAAGAATATAACTACTATAATACTGCTCCTATGTACAAGAATATAACTACTATAATACCGCCCCCTATGTACAAGAATATAACTACTATAATACTGCCTCCTATGTACAAGAATATAACTACTATAATACTACCTCCTATGTACAAGAATATAACTACTATAATACTACTCCTATGTACAAGAATATAACTACTATAATACTGCTCCTATGTACAAGAATATAACTACTATAATACCGCCCCCTATGTACAAGAATATAACTACTATAATACTACCTCCTATGTACAAGAATATAACTACTATAATACTGCTCTTATGTACAAGAATATAACTACTATAATACTACCTCCTATGTACAAGAATATAACTACTATAATACTACTCCTATGTACAAGAATATAACTACTATAATACTGCTCCTATGTACAAGAATATAACTACTATAATACTGCTCCTATGTACAAAAATATAACTACTATAATAATACTATGTACAAGAATATAACTACTATAATACTACTCCTATGTACAAGAATATAACTACTATAATACTACTCCTATGTACAAGAATATAACTACTATAATACTACTCCTATGTACAAGAATATAACTACTATAATACTACTCCTATGTACAAGAATATAACTACTATAATACTGCTCCTATATACAAGAATATAACTACTATAATACTACTCCTATGTACAAGAATATAACTACTATAATACTGCTCCTATGTACAAGAATATAACTACTATAATACTACTCCTATGTACAAGAATATAACTACTATAATACTACTCCTATATACAAGAATATAACTACTATAATACTACTCCTATGTACAAGAATATAACTACTATAATACTACTCCTATGTACAAGAATATAACTACTATACTACTATGTGCAAGAATATAACTACTATAATACTACTCCTATGTACAAGAATATAACTACTATAATACTACTCCTATGTACAAGAATATAACTACTATAATACTACTCCTATGTACAAGAATATAACTACTATACTACTATGTACAAGAATATAACTACTATAATACTGCTCCTATGTACAAGAATATAACTACTATAATACTACTCCTATATACAAGAATATAACTACTATAATACTACTCCTATGTACAAGAATATAACTACTATACTACTATGTACAAGAATATAACTACTATAATACTGCTCCTATGTACAAGAATATAACTACTATAATACTACTCCTATGTACAAGAATATAACTACTATAATACTACTCCTATGTGCAAGAATATAACTACTATAATACTACCTCCTATGTACAAGAATATAACTACTATAATACTACTCCTATGTACAAGAATATAACTACTATAATACTACCTCCTATGTACAAGAATATAACTACTATAATACTACCTCCTATGTACAAGAATATAACTACTATAATACTACCTCCTATGTATAAGAATATAACTACTATAATACTATCTCCTATGTATAAGAATATAACTACTATAATACTACTCCTATATACAAGAATATAACTACTATAATACTACTCCTATGTACAAGAATATAACTACTATAATACTACTCCTATGTACAAGAATATAACTACTATAATACTGCTCCTATGTACAAGAATATAACTACTATAATACTGCTCCTATATACAAGAATATAACTACTACAATACTACTCCTATGTACAAGAATAAAACTACTATAATACTACTCCTATGTACAAGAATATAACTACTATAATACTACTCCTATGTACAAGAATATAACTACTATAATACTACTTCCTATGTACAAGAATATAACTACTATAATACTACTCCTATGTACAAGAATATAACTACTATAATACTACTCCTATATACAAGAATATAACTACTATAATACTACTCCTATGTACAAGAATATAACTACTATAATACTACTCCTATGTACAAGAATATAACTACTATAATACTACCTCCTATGTACAAGAATATAACTACTATAATACTACCTCCTATGTACAAGAATATAACTACTATAATACTACCTCCTATGTACAAGAATATAACTACTATAATACTACTCCTATATACAAGAATATAACTACTATAATACTACTCCTATGTACAAGAATATAACTACTATACTACTATGTACAAGAATATAACTACTATAATACTATCTCCTATGTATAAGAATATAACTACTATAATACTACTCCTATGTACAAGAATATAACTACTATAATACTGCCCCTATGTACAAGAATATAACTACTATAATACTACCTCCTATGTACAAGAATATAACTACTATAATACTACTCCTATGTATAAGAATATAACTACTATAATACTACTACTATGTACAAGAATATAACTACTATAATACTGCTCCTATGTACAAGAATATAACTACTATAATACTACCTCCTATATACAAGAATATAACTACTATAATACTACTCCTATGTACAAGAATATAACTACTATAATACTACTCCTATGTACAAGAATATAACTACTATAATACTACTCCTATGTACAAGAATATAACTACTATAATACTGCTCCTATGTACAAGAATATAACTACTATAATACTACTCCTATGTACAAGAATATAACTACTATAATACTACTCCTATGTACAAGAATATAACTACTATAATACTACTCCTATGTACAAGAATATAACTACTATAATACTACCTCCTATGTACAAGAATATAACTACTATAATACTACCTCCTATATACAAGAATATAACTACTATAATACTACTCCTATGTACAAGAATATAACTACTATAATACTACTCCTATGTACAAGAATATAACTACTATAATACTACTCCTATGTACAAGAATATAACTACTATAATACTACTATGTACAAGAATATAACTACTATAATACTACTATGTACAAGAATATTACTACTATAATACTACTCCTATGTACAAGAATATAACTACTATAATACTGCTCCTATGTACAAGAATATAACTAATATAATACTACTATGTACAAGAATATAACTACTATAATACTACTCCTATGTACAAGAATATAACTACTATAATACTACTCCTATGTACAAGAATATAACTACTATAATACTACTACTATGTACAAGAATATAACTACTATAATACTGCTCCTATGTACAAGAATATAACTACTATAATACTACCTCCTATATACAAGAATATAACTACTATAATACTACTCCTATGTACAAGAATATAACTACTATAATACTACTCCTATGTACAAGAATATAACTACTATAATACTACTCCTATGTACAAGAATATAACTACTATAATACTACTCCTATGTACAAGAATATAACTACTATAATACTGCTCCTATGTACAAGAATATAACTACTATAATGCTACTCCTATGTACAAGAATATAACTACTATAATACTGCTCCTATGTACAAGAATATAACTACTATAATACTACTCCTATGTACAAGAATATAACTACTATAATACTACTCCTATGTACAAGAATATAACTACTATAATACTACTCCTATGTACAAGAATATAACTACTATAATACTACTCCTATATACAAGAATATAACTACTATAATACTACTCCTATGTACAAGAATATAACTACTATAATACTACTCCTATGTACAAGAATATAACTACTATACTACTATGTACAAGAATATAACTACTATAATACTGCTCCTATGTACAAGAATATAACTACTATAATACTACTATGTACAAGAATATAACTACTATAATACTGCTCCTATGTACAAGAATATAACTACTATAATACTACTCCTATATACAAGAATATAACTACTATAATACTACTCCTATGTACAAGAATATAACTACTATAATACTACTCCTATGTGCAAGAATATAACTACTATAATACTACCTCCTATGTACAAGAATATAACTACTATAATACTACTCCTATGTACAAGAATATAACTACTATAATACTACCTCCTATGTACAAGAATAAAACTACTATAATACTACCTCCTATGTACAAGAATATAACTACTATAATACTACTCCTATGTACAAGAATATAACTACTATAATACTACCTCCTATGTACAAGAATAAAACTACTATAATACTACCTCCTATGTACAAGAATATAACTACTATAATACTACCTCCTAAATACAAGAATATAACTACTATAATACTACTCCTATGTACAAGAATATAACTACTATAATACTGCTCCTATGTACAAGAATATAACTACTATAATACTACTCCTATGTACAAGAATATAACTACTATAATACTGCTCCTATATACAAGAATATAACTACTATAATACTACTCCTATGTACAAGAATATAACTACTATAATACTACTCCTATGTACAAGAATATAACTACTATAATACTACTCCTATGTACAAGAATATAACTACTATAATACTACTTCCTATGTACAAGAATATAACTACTATAATACTACTCCTATGTACAAGAATATAACTACTATAATACTACTCCTATATACAAGAATATAACTACTATAATACTACTCCTATGTACAAGAATATAACTACTATAATACTACTCCTATGTACAAGAATATAACTACTATAATACTACCTCCTATGTACAAGAATATAACTACTATAATACTACCTCCTATGTACAAGAATATAACTACTATAATACTACCTCCTATGTACAAGAATATAACTACTATAATACTACTCCTATATACAAGAATATAACTACTATAATACTACTCCTATGTACAAGAATATAACTACTATACTACTATGTACAAGAATATAACTACTATAATACTATCTCCTATGTATAAGAATATAACTACTATAATACTACTCCTATGTACAAGAATATAACTACTATAATACTGCCCCTATGTACAAGAATATAACTACTATAATACTACCTCCTATGTACAAGAATATAACTACTATAATACTACTCCTATGTATAAGAATATAACTACTATAATACTACTACTATGTACAAGAATATAACTACTATAATACTGCTCCTATGTACAAGAATATAACTACTATAATACTACCTCCTATATACAAGAATATAACTACTATAATACTACTCCTATGTACAAGAATATAACTACTATAATACTACTCCTATGTACAAGAATATAACTACTATAATACTACTCCTATGTACAAGAATATAACTACTATAATACTGCTCCTATGTACAAGAATATAACTACTATAATACTACTCCTATGTACAAGAATATAACTACTATAATACTACTCCTATGTACAAGAATATAACTACTATAATACTACTCCTATGTACAAGAATATAACTACTATAATACTACCTCCTATGTACAAGAATATAACTACTATAATACTACCTCCTATATACAAGAATATAACTACTATAATACTACTCCTATGTACAAGAATATAACTACTATAATACTACTCCTATGTACAAGAATATAACTACTATAATACTACTCCTATGTACAAGAATATAACTACTATAATACTGCTCCTATGTACAAGAATATAACTACTATAATACTACTCCTATGTACAAGAATATAACTACTATAATACTGCTCCTATGTACAAGAATATAACTACTATAATACTGCTCCTATGTACAAGAATATAACTACTATAATACTACTATGTACAAGAATATAACTACTATAATACTACTATGTACAAGAATATTACTACTATAATACTACTCCTATGTACAAGAATATAACTACTATAATACTACTATGTACAAGAATATAACTACTATAATACTACTATGTACAAGAATATTACTACTATAATACTACTCCTATGTACAAGAATATAACTACTATAATACTGCTCCTATGTACAAGAATATAACTAATATAATACTACTATGTACAAGAATATAACTACTATAATACTACTCCTATGTACAAGAATATAACTACTATAATACTGCTCCTATGTACAAGAATATAACTACTATAATACTGCTCCTATGTACAAGAATATAACTACTATAATACTACTCCTATGTACAAGAATATAACTACTATAATACTACTCCTATGTACAAGAATATAACTACTATAATACTACTCCTATGTACAAGAATATAACTACTATAATACTATCTCCTATGTATAAGAATATAACTACTATAATACTACTCCTATGTACAAGAATATAACTACTATAATACTATCTCCTATGTATAAGAATATAACTACTATAATACTACTCCTATGTACAAGAATATAACTACTATAATACTATCTCCTATGTATAAGAATATAACTACTATAATACTACTCCTATGTACAAGAATATAACTACTATAATACTATCTCCTATGTATAAGAATATAACTACTATAATACTATCTCCTATGTATAAGAATATAACTACTATAATACTACTCCTATGTACAAGGATATCACTAACTAACCCCTAACTTATGTTCCTAACACCAGACATAACCCAATCTGACTCTAAAGATACCCCTAGTGGAAACCAGACTCTGCAATACAGACCCCAACATGAACAACAGGAGAGCAGTAGGACCCCGAGACAACAAAGTCAAACTATAGACCCAGATCACCTGCAATGATTCGGATATATTTTGGGGGTTTTCGTACATGCGGTTTTTAGGGCTATAACATTTGCTTTTCCGATTTAGTTATTAATATAATTTTTTGTGTCTTTTTTTGGTAACAAATAAAGTTTTGTTTTCATATAATTTCTATTTTGCTTAAATTTCAACATTTAAAAAAATATAAACAACAATGGAGAGGATTTGTCTGTTTTTCAGTCTTCGCCATGTAGGTGACACGAGGGCGGGGCCAGATCCTGTGATGTGGGCGTGGTCATGGTATTATGGTTTTTATGTTCCTGTCCATCTTCTTATTTACATGTATACATTGCGCCCTCCATACTGTTATAAAGGAACTTTTGGGGAGGGGGGTGTGTGTGTGTTAAAGTTAACTTTATTTAATTTTTTGCTGATTTACCAAGTGATTGGGACTGATCCATTATCCAAATTGATAGGAGGGTGACCCTGGAGCCAAATCACCCAGTAGTGCAATATATAAAGAATTACTGGATTATACACACATAGTATACACTATAACCCGCTCCATATACAGGATTACTGGATTATACACATATAGTACACACTATAACCCGCTCCATATACAGGATTACTGGATTATACACATATAGTACACACTATAACCCGCACCATATACAGGATTACTGGATTATACACATATAGCATACACTATAACCAGCACTGTATAGAGGATTACTGGATTATACACACATAGTATACACTATAACCCGCTCCATATAGAGAATTACTGGATTATACACATATAGTATACACTATAACCCGCTCCATATACAGGATTACTGGATTATACACATATAGTATACACTATAACCAGCACTGTATAGAGGATTACTGGATTATACACATATAGTACACACTATAACCAGCACTGTATAGAGGATTACTGGATTATACACATATAGTACACACTATAACCAGCACTGTATAGAGGATTACTGGATTATACACATATAGTATACACTATAACCCGCTCCATATACAGGATTACTGGATTATACACATATAGTATACACTATAATCAGCACTGTATAGAGGATTATTGGATTATACACATATAGTACACACTATAACCCGCTCCATATAGAGAATTACTGGATTATACACATATAGTATACACTATAACCCGCTCCATATACAGGATTACTGGATTATACACATATAGTATACACTATAATCAGCATTGTATAGAGGATTACTGGATTATACACACATAGTATACACTATAACCCGCTCCATATAGAGGATTACTGGATTATACACATATAGTATACACTATAATCAGCACTGTATAGAGGATTACTGGATTATACACATATAGTACACACTATAACCAGCATTGTATACAGGATTACTGGATTATACACATATAGAATACACTATAACCCGCTCCATATACAGGATTACTGGATTATACACATATAGCATACACTATAACCAGCACTGTATACAGGATTACTGGATTATACACATATAGCATACACTATAACCAGCACTGTATAGAGGATTACTGGATTATACACATATAGCATATACTATAACCAGCACCATATAGAGGATTACTGGATTATACACATATAGTATACACTATAACCCGCTCCATATAGAGGATTACTGGATTATACACATATAGTATACACTATAACCAGCACCATATACAGGATTACTGGATTATACACATATAGTATACACTATAACCAGCACTGTATAGAGGATTACTGGATTATACACATATAGTATACACTATAACCCGCTCCATATAGAGAATTACTGGATTATACACATATAGTACACACTATAACCCGCTCCATATACAGGATTACTGGATTATACACATATAGTATACACTATAACCCGCTCCATATACAGAATTACTGGATTATACACATATAGTATACACTATAATCAGCACTGTATAGAGGATTACTGGATTATACACATATAGTATACACTATAACCAGCACTGTATAGAGGATTACTGGATTATACACATATAGCATACACTATAACCAGCACCATATACAGGATTACTGGATTATACACATATAGCATACACTATAACCAGCACTGTATAGAGGATTACTGGATTATACACATATAGTATACACTATTACCCGCTCCATATAGAGGATTACTGGATTATACACATATAGTATACACTATAACCCGCTCCATATACAGGATTACTGGATTATACACATATAGTATACACTATAACCAGCACTGTATAGAGGATTACTGGATTATACACATATAGTACACACTATAACCAGCACTGTATACAGGATTACTGGATTATACACATATAGCATACACTATAACCAGCACTGTATAGAGGATTACTGGATTATACACATATAGTATACACTATAACCCGCTCCATATACAGGATTACTGGATTATACACATATAGTATACACTATAACCAGCACCATATACAGGATTACTGGATTATACACATATAGTACACACTATAACCCGCTCCATATACAGGATTACTGGATTATACACATATAGTATACACTATAATCAGCACTGTATAGAGGATTATTGGATTATACACATATAGTACACACTATAACCCGCTCCATATACAGGATTACTGGATTATACACATATAGTACACACTATAACCCGCACCATATAGAGAATTACTGGATTATACACATATAGTATACACTATAACCCACTCCATATACAGGATTACTGGATTATACACATATAGTACACACTATAACCCGCTCCATATACAGGATTACTGGATTATACACATATAGTATACACTATAACCAGCACTGTATAGAGGATTACTGGATTATACACATATAGTATACACTATAACCCGCTCCATATAGAGAATTACTGGATTATACACATATAGTATACACTATAACCCGCTCCATATACAGGATTACTGGATTATACACATATAGTATACACTATAACCAGCACTGTATAGAGGATTACTGGATTATACACATATAGTATACACTATAACCCGCTCCATATAGAGAATTACTGGATTATACACATATAGTATACACTATAACCAGCACCATATACAGGATTACTGGATTACACACATATAGCATACACTATAACCAGCACTGTATAGAGGATTACTGGATTATACACATATAGTACACACTATAACCAGCACTGTATAGAGGATTACTGGATTATACACATATAGCATACACTATAACCAGCACTGTATAGAGGATTACTGGATTATACACATATAGTATACACTATAACCAGCACTGTATAGAGGATTACTGGATTATACACATATAGCATACACTATAACCAGCACTGTATAGAGGATTACTGGATTATACACATATAGCATACACTATAACCAGCACTGTATAGAGGATTACTGGATTATACACATATAGTATACACTATAATCAGCACTGTATAGAGGATTACTGGATTATACACATATAGCATACACTATAACCAGCACTGTATAGAGGATTACTGGATTATATCACATATAGTATACACTATAATCAGCACTGTATAGAGGATTACTGGATTATACACATATAGCATACACTATAACCAGCACTGTATAGAGGATTACTGGATTATATCACATATAGTATACACTATAACCAGCACTGTATAGAGGATTACTGGATTATACACATATAGCATACACTATAACCAGCACCATATAGAGAATCACTGGATTGTACACATATAGTATACACTATAACCAGCACCATATACAGGATTACTGGATTATACACATATAGCATACACTATAACCAGCACTGTATACAGGATTACTGGATTATACACATATAGCATACACTATAACCCGCTCCATATAGAGAATTACTGGATTATACACATATAGTATACACTATAACCCGCTCCATATACAGGATTACTGGATTATACACATATAGTACACACTATAACCAGCACTGTATAGAGGATTACTGGATTATACACATATAGCATACACTATAACCAGCACTGTATACAGGATTACTGGATTATACACATATAGTATACACTATAACCAGCACCATATAGAGAATCACTGGATTGTACACATATAGTATACACTATAACCAGCACCATATACAGGATTACTGGATTATACACATATAGTATATACTATAACCAGCACCATATAGAGAATCACTGGATTGTACACATATAGTATACACTATAACCAGCACCATATACAGGATTACTGGATTATACACATATAGTATATACTATAACCAGCACTGTATAGAGGTTTACTGGATTATATCACATATAGTATACACTATACCCAGCACCATATAGAGAATTACTGGATTATACACATATAGTATACACTATAACCAGCACCATATACAGGATTACTGGATTATACACATATAGTATACACTATAACCAGCACTGTATAGAGGATTACTGGATTATACACATATAGCATACACTATAACCCGCTCCATATAGAGGATTACTGGATTATACACATATAGTATATACTATAACCTGCACTGTATAGAGGATTACTGGATTATACACATATAGCATACACTATAACCCGCTCCATATACAGGATTACTGGATTATATACATATAGTATACACTATAACCAGCACCATATACAGGATTACTGGATTATACACATATAGTATACACTATAACCAGCACCATATACAGGATTACTGGATTATACACATATAGTATATACTATAACCAGCACTGTATAGAGGTTTACTGGATTATATCACATATAGTATACACTATACCCAGCACCATATAGAGAATTACTGGATTATACACATATAGTATACACTATAACCAGCACTGTATAGAGGATTACTGGATTATACACATATAGCATATACTATAACCAGCACCATATAGAGAATTACTGGATTATACACATATAGTATACACTATAACCAGCACTGTATAGAGGATTACTGGATTATACACATATAGTATACACTATAACCCGCTCCATATACAGGATTACTGGATTATACACATATAGTATACACTATAACCAGCACTGTATAGAGGATTACTGGATTATACACATATAGTATACACTATAACCCGCTCCATATACAGGATTACTGGATTATACACATATAGTATACACTATAACCAGCACTGTATAGAGGATTACTGGATTATACACATATAGTATACACTATAACCAGCACCATATAGAGAATTACTAGATTATACACATATAGTACACACTATAACCCGCTCCATATACAGGATTACTGGATTATACACATATAGTATACACTATAACCAGCACTGTATAGAGGATTACTGGATTATACACATATAGTACACACTATACCCAGCACCATATAGAGAATTACTGGATTATACACATATAGTATACACTATAACCAGCACCATATACAGGATTACTGGATTATACACATATAGTATACACTATAATCAGCACTGTATAGAGGATTACTGGATTATACACATATAGTATACACTATAACCAGCACTGTATAGAGGATTACTGGATTATACACATATAGTATACACTATAACCCGCTCCATATACAGGATTACTGGATTATACACATATAGTATACACTATAACCAGCACTGTATAGAGGATTACTGGATTATACACACATAGAATACACTATAACCCGCTCCATATACAGGATTACTGGATTATACACACATAGAATACACTATAACCCGCTCCATATACAGGATTACTGGATTATACACATATAGTACACACTATAACCAGCACCATATACAGGATTACTGGATTATACACATATAGTATACACTATAACCAGCACCATATAGAGAATCACTGGATTGTACACATATAGTATACACTATAACCAGCACCATATACAGGATTACTGGATTATACACATATAGTATACACTATAACCAGCACTGTATAGAGGATTACTGGATTATACACATATAGTATACACTATAACCAGCACTGTATACAGGATTACTGGATTATACACATATAGTATACACTATAACCAGCACTGTATAGAGGATTACTGGATTATACACATATAGCATATACTATAACCAGCACCATATAGAGGATTACTGGATTATACACATATAGTATACACTATAACCAGCACTGTATACAGGATTACTGGATTATACACATATAGTATACACTATAACCAGCACTGTATAGAGGATTACTGGATTATACACATATAGCATATACTATAACCAGCACCATATACAGGATTACTGGATTATACACATATAGAATACACTATAACCCGCTCCATATACAGGATTACTGGATTATACACATATAGCATACACTATAACCAGCACTGTATAGAGGATTACTGGATTATACACATATAGCATATACTATAACCAGCACCATATAGAGGATTACTGGATTATACACATATAGTATACACTATAACCAGCACTGTATAGAGGATTACTGGATTATACACATATAGCATATACTATAACCAGCACCATATACAGGATTACTGGATTATACACATATAGTATACACTATAACCAGCACCATATAGAGAATTACTGGATTATACACATATAGTACACACTATAACCCGCTCCATATACAGGATTACTGGATTATACACATATAGTATACACTGTAACCAGCACCATATACAGGATTACTGGATTATACACATATAGTATACACTATAACCAGCACTGTATAGAGGATTACTGGATTATACACATATAGCATATACTATAACCAGCACCATATAGAGGATTACTGGATTATATCACATAGGACACACTATATCAAATCTAATAAAATAAATACAGCCAGCTTTATGACGACGTGATCTACGAGACGTCTCCCAGCATTTAATCCAACAGCAGGCAGGAGACGATGAGACGTTGGGAGAAACCTTGTTGTTTGTGACATTAATGACACCACCAGACCAGTGCGAAGAGTCAGAAATAGGAGCAGCCGGGACACAGACTGTGAGAGGATCACCTGCGGATACTACATGGGAAGAGATTGGGAATATTTTAGTGTTTTTGTAAGGGGCCAAACTATTTTGGGATTGCTACAGGCAGCCCAGGACTGGAATCCCCTTGGAGTCTTGGCTGTGTCTTGGAGCATGTTAGGGCAAGAAGAGCAGAACCAGAGCTGTGTCCAGCAAGTACTGGTGTGTTATGGGAGAACTTCAGCCCCAATTCTTTACAAATATTTACAATATTATATCGGCATATATGTAAGTCTTATATATTAGTATTATAGCTCCCAGCTATGATCAGTGACTCCCACCTTGCTGCTCTATCTATGGGGCTCTAAGGTGGTCTGAACTCAATGTCCGACCTAGGCCCCTCCCTCATGACATGAGAGGGAGGGGCCTAGAGTAAGGCTTTAACTTTAGTACAGTGTGAACAAGGCCTTCTAATGGATCTCTAATGTTACACTCAGGTCCACATAAGTTTTGCCCGCAGAGATGTAACCGGCGACTTTCAGTGTCCTTATCATTCTCCTGGCGAGGTATCAGCTCCGGCGTCTGGGAAGAAAGGCGAGCATGGCGCATACTGAGACGCAGCGTATGATCTGCCATGCCATTTATTCCGCCACCTTCACACGGCGCCGAGATGAGATGCTTGTTTCATATTTGCATCTCACACTTTGTTTTAGGTCAAGAATAAAGCCGCTCGTAGACGCTCGCGATGTTTGTTTGTGTTTTCTGCGCTGCGGGAAGGTCACCGGGAAACAGGAATAAATTAAAGACAAGATCAGAAGTTTAGGAAACGGCAGAAGAGAAAAGACAAGAAATTACCGTCATGACATTGGAAGGAGCAGCAGAAGAGAAGAGACAAAGAAACAGAGAAGAAGTTACTAAGTGTCTGCCAGGAAGAAGGACAAGATGGACAGGACCGGGATCTGGGCACAGACGTCTTCAAGGAGCCCTGAACTCCCTGTGTAGAGAGGATTCATAACATTGTTCAACCTGAGCCCTCTGCTTCATGAATAAAATGCTAGAACTACAGTGAAGACTGACACAGAGCCATCACCAAACATCTTATTCATACATAAAGAATTGTCCAGCAGCCAAGGAATGAATAACACAGATACAATGTAACACTATGGTGTATGGTGGCGCTATATAGAAGAAATACAGAATACTGGCCTCTGAATCAGAAATACTAACTGAAGTCATGTTTATCTCTATATCTAATATTAAGCAAATTCATCTATCCATTGCCTCATGTTGTCTTCATATTGAGTTATAGCGCACATTATCCTCAAGTCACCTCTAGAGCTGCATTCACAATACTGCTGGCTGCCGTGATAGATACAGATATAGATAGATAGATAGATAGATAGATAGATAGATAGATAGATAGATAGATAGATAGATAGATAGATAGGAGATAGATAGATAGATAGATAGATAGATAGATAGATGATAGATAGATAGATAGATAGATAGATAGATAGATAGATAGATAGATAGGAGATAGATAGATAGATAGATAGATAGATAGATAGATAGGAGATAGATAGATAGATAGATAGATGATAGATAGATAGATAGATAGATAGATAGATAGATAGGAGATAGATAGATAGATAGATAGATAGATAGATAGGAGATAGATAGATAGATAGATAGATAGATAGGAGATAGATAGATAGATAGATAGATGATAGATAGGAGATAGATAGATAGATAGATAGATAGATAGATAGATAGGAGATAGATAGATAGATAGATAGATAGATAGATAGAAGATAGATAGATAGATAGATAGATAGATAGATAGATAGGAGATAGATAGATAGATAGATAGATAGATAGATAGAAGATAGATATATAGATAGATAGATAGGAGATAGATAGATAGATAGATAGATAGATAGCAGATAGATAGATAGATAGATAGATAGATAGATAGATAGATAAGAGATAGATAGGAGATAGATAGATAGATAGATAGATAGAAGATAGATAGATAGATAGATAGATAGATAGGAGATAGATAGATAGATAGATAGATAGATAGGAGATAGCTAGATAGATAGATAGATAGGAGATAGATAGATAGATAGATAGATAGATAGATAGGAGATAGATAGATGATAGATAGGAGATAGATAGATAGATAGATAGATAGATAGATAGGAGATAGATAGATAGATAGATAGATAGATAGATGATAGATAGATAGATAGATAGATAGATAGATAGATAGGAGATAGATAGATAGATAGATAGATAGATAGATAGATAGGAGATAGATAGATAGATAGATAGATAGATAGATAGATAGATAGGAGATAGATAGATAGATAGATAGATAAGAGATAGATAGGAGATAGATAGATAGATAGATAGATAGATAGATAGATAGATAGAAGATAGATAGATAGATAGATAGATAGATAGATAGATAGGAGATAGATAGATAGATAGATAGATAGATAGATAGATAGGAGATAGATAGATAGATAGATAGATAGATAGGAGATAGATAGATGATAGATAGGAGATAGATAGATAGATAGATAGATAGATAGGAGATAGATAGATAGATAGATGATAGATAGATAGATAGATAGATAGATAGATAGCAGATAGATAGATAGATAGATAGGAGATAGATAGATAGATAGATAGATAGATAGATAGATAGATAGATAGATAGATAGGAGATAGATAGATAGATAGATAGATAGATAGATAGATAGATAGATAGATGATAGATAGGAGATAGATAGATAGATAGATAGATAGATAGATAGGAGATAGATAGATAGATAGATAGATAGATAGATAGATAGATAGAAGATAGATAGATAGATAGATAGATAGATAGATAGATAGGAGATAGATAGATAGATAGATAGATAGATAGATAGATAGATAGATAGATAGGAGATAGATAGATAGGAGATAGATAGATAGATAGATAGAGAGATAGATAGATAGATAGGAGATAGATAGATAGATGATAGATAGATAGATAGATAGATAGATAGATAGATAGATAGATAGGAGATAGATAGATAGATAGATAGATAGATAGATAGATAGATAAATAGGAGATAGATAGATAGGAGATAGATAGATAGATAGATAGATAGATAGATAGATAGATAGATAGATAGGAGAGAGATAGATAGATAGATAGATAGATAGATAGATGATAAGAGATAGATAGATAGATAGATAGATAGATAGATAGATAGATAGATAGATAGGAGATAGATAGATAGAAGATAGATAGATAGGAGATAGATAGATAGATAGATAGATAGATAGATAGATAGATAGATAAATAGGAGATAGATAGATAGATAGATAGATAGATAGGAGATAGATAGATAGATAGATAGATAGATAGATAGATAGGAGATAGATAGATAGATAGATAGATAGATAGATAGATAGATAGATAGGAGATAGATAGATAGATAGATAGATAAATAGGAGATAGATAGATAGATAGATAGATAGATAGGTAGGAGATAGATAGATAGATAGATAGATAGATAGGAGATAGATAGATAGATAGATAGATAGATAGGAGATAGATAGATAGATAGATAGATAGATAGATAGATAGATAGGAGATAGATAGATAGATAGATAGATAGATAGATAGATAGATAGGAGATAGATAGATAGATAGATAGATAGAAGATAAGAGATAGATAGATAGATAGATAGATAGATAGATAGGAGATAGATAGATAGATAGATAGATAGATAGAAGATAAGAGATAGATAGATAGATAGATAGATAGATAGATAGATAGATAGATAGATAGATAGGAGATAGATATTGATGACTTATCCTATGGAAGGGTCTATTTATTTTCCATAAACAGCGCCACATCTGCCCGTGGTTATGTGTGGTATTGCAGCTCACGTAGATAAGCAACCAGAACTTTCCATCCAATCTCTTACAATATATGGGGGTGGGGTGGGGGGCGATTTGTGCGTCGTCTCTTATCAATCCATAAACGATACAATTATAAGTTTCCATAATTTGCTGCTTCTGAATCATTTTCTTATATTATTTTGTTGCCAGAAATGTTTTTGTTTTTTTGTTCCAGAATTTCTGATATTTTTTTTCCCCACTTTAAATATTTATTTTTTATGATGATTTTTTTTTTCTCCTGACGGGAAGAAGCAAATAAACAAAAAGTAAAAACCCGGTATTGTTATAAAGTGTATTGTGGAGATAGTGACAGGTTTATGCAAAGCAGCGGAGGCTTGTTAGGATCTGATGAGCATAAAATCAGCATTGTTGTGGGGAAGTTACAAAGAATCACATGTAGGATGGTATCTGACGCCAGGAAAGTGTCCCGTGAGTGGGCAAATGATGCTGGTAATGAGCTCACCAGGGTGAAGGGACTTGTGTGCGCCCCCCCCCCCCCCCAACCAAACACAAACACCAGCCGAGCGGCAGGAAGTAATCCCGTATTCCTTTTATACTCGGCTCCTCAGTATTCACAAATTACAATTCTTATTCTTATAGCAGGCGCCGGCAACAGATCCTGGAGACCTTGTCATAACGCAACGCGCTGCTCCGGCACCCACATACAACAGTCTACAAAATACAGACACCAAACCTGAATCAAAAAATTCTATTCTGTGTTTAATTCTATTTTTTATTTAATTTATCACACGAGAATATTTTGCGTAGAATCTAATCTAATAAATCTAATCTAGTATATAATGAGACGGAGGGAAGGATTCCGGAATCATGGGGCAAATAAAAAAATAAAAAATATTCGGCTTTCCTTGGGAAATAACCCGCTGCTTATTGGGATTATTTGCTGCTTTGATCCCGAGGAGATTGCACATAATATAACATAACTTTACTGGAAGACACTAGAAATATATTCCAAAAAGAGATTGTTAGAAAACAAGAAAACATGAGAATTTTTTTTTTACCTAATTAATTTTATTTGTATTTTTATTTTTTTAATTTATTCCTTTTTTTATGTGATTTAATTTATTTTTATTACGGTATATTTCATGTACTCATTTTTTTTTACGTGATTTTAGATTTTTTTTCTATTGAATTTATTAATTTTATTTACTGTTTATTTTACTATTTTTTTATTTTATTGAATTTATTAATTTTATTATTTTTTTAGTTTATAGAATTTATAAATTTTATTTACTGTTTATTTATTTATTTATTTTTGAATTTATTAATTTTATTTATTATTTTATTACTTTTTATTTTATTGAATTTATTAATTTTATTATTTTTTCATTTTATTGAATTTATTAATTTTATTTACTGTTTATTTTTTATTTTATAGAATTTATTTTTATTTACTATTTCATTATTTTTTATTTTATTGAATTTATTAATTGTATTTACTGTTTATTTTAGGTTATTGAATTTTTTTATTTTATTATTTTTTATTTGATTGAATGTATTGATTGTATTTCCCTTGCGTTCATTCTATTTACTGCATATTTTACTGACTTTATCGATTATACTTATGTGATTGAATGTATTATTCCGATTTCCTTCGGGTTTTCTGACATTTTCCTTCCTTTTCTTCCTTTATATTATTTGGATTATTGGGTTCTTTTTAATTCTGTTATTTTGTGTTTGTTTTATTTGTTCCTTTTCATTTTTTATTCTTTTTTTACGTTGCGATACTAAATGACACATCAGACGGAGTGGCTGATTTAGGTGACATCTAATAACACCGATATCCCCCCTTCCCGGAGCGCTTTGCTTTGTTTCGCACATTTCTCTCTACAATACCTGGGATACAACCCGCTGTTTGTTGGGATAATTTGCATCGCTCCGACGTTGGAACTTTTAAGAGATGTTTGATTTCCTATTGTCTCTACACGCTCGGCGGTGGACTCCATTCATGTTGGCAAATATGTAGAATTGCGAGAATCGCCGCTCAGGGTAACGTTTCGAGTTTTTTTCACATGTTTACGGAACATTTATAGAACAATGAAGGGGCTGCTTTAATATTGAGACAATGGAGCTGAGTCGTCACATGACAATCACTTGTGAGCGTCGCCTCCGTATAATGAGCGGTAACGTCGGAATCGCTGCCACAACTTCCATCTGTCTCAGGCACGGAAGGAATTTGCTGGGAAATAATTCCTTTCTATAAACTTTTTACTTTGTTCACTGACACTTCCATCGTTTACTTTGGACTGTCCCTTTAAATAGACCTCAGAAGGGGCGTGGTCTATGCAAATGTATCTCAGGTGGGCGTTTGGGTGACATGTGGGTGTTTCCTAGCTACTCAGGGGTGGGCCTTAAAGTGGTTGGGCCATTATGGACAAGACAGGGAATAAAGGTCCGATTACGGGGGGCCTGATCACTGTCTCCCTCCCCAGTGCACATGTGTGACCAGCACAAGGAGACCCCACACCCATTGCTTGGCATCTTCTTATCCTGACCTGTTCTGATTGTTCCATGTAGGAGCCATTTAATAAGTCTGTGCGCTCGGAGAGTTAGTCTCCTGTATGGCAGAGTCTGTGGTGACTACTTCAGAGCATAGAGCTACAAGAACTCAGTGTAATATGCCTTTAAATACGTCACCATACTCAGAACGATGACAAATTCATATTATCATATATATCGCTTTTTAATAGGATATTAGAAACTCCACCCCTTTGTCAATTAAAAAGTTGCTTACCTTCTGAACAGAGACGTAGTTACAGTCACTTCTCCAGTGTGTTGGGGTCTTAGGAAGCCACTAGTGAAAGACAAGATGGGATGTACAGGACACTCATCTGTTCTGGCTCGTGGATGCTGTGACTTCCTGCTGTGAGAGGGAAAGAGAGAGCTGCAGGTTACAGGATCGGCCACAGTCAGCTCCATTCACATTACAGCAGGGATGATGTGTACATTTATGTAGAAAAGGTTTTATAGACTCGGGCCTCATGTTGCAGGAAGGTTGCTTATTTTGTTGCGATCTTTGCTGCAGTTTTGTTATAGCAGACTCTGCCTCTTGTCAGGGGCTCGTGGGACCTGTGATCTGAAATACGGACGGCCCTGGGAGAGGATGCAGAACAGAAACGTCATCAGGGAAACTGAGACCAAAATTACAGACAGGAAAAATTTGTTGCAATTTTCTGGTCAAATTTGACAGCCCATATGACAGCTCATGTGACAGCCTGTGTGACAGCCCATATGACAGCTCATGTGACAGCTCATGTGACAGCCCATATGACAGCTCATGTCACAGCTCATGTGACAGCCTGTGTGACAGCCCATGTGACCACAACAAAAACTCCATTAAACTTTATACATGTAATATTGCTGCAATCTAGGTGATTCCCTTTTTGCAGCAGGAGCCAACTACAGATTATTGTCAGGAGGGGGCGTGTCCTCCACTTCTCCCCAGGAAGTGGTGGCCCATTCATTTGAGCTGACTCTGGGGTGGGAGAAGCCGCGACTGCGACATCGTGACGGGTGGGTTTTGACCATATTTTGACTTGGCTCCCCGAGTCAATATACAGTCCTATGAAAAAGTTTGGGCACCCCTATTAATCTTAATCATTTTTAGTTCTAAATATTTTGGTGTTTATAACAGCCATTTCAGTTTGATATATCTAATAACTGATGGACACAGTAATATTTCAGGATTGAAATGAGGTTTATTGTACTAACAGAAAATGTGCAATATGCATTAAACCAAAATTTGACCGGTGCAAAAGTATGGGCACCTCAACAGAAAAGTGACATTAATATTTAGTAGATCCTCCTTTTGCAAAGATAACAGCCTCTAGTCGCTTCCTGTAGCTTTTAATCAGTTCCTGGATAAAGGTATTTTGGACAAACAATTCAAGTTCAGTTAAGTTAGATGGTCGCCGAGCATGGACAGCCCGCTTCCAATCATCCCACAGATGTTCAATGATATTCAGGTCTGGGGACTGGGATGGCCATTCCAGAACATTGTAATTGTTCCTCTGCATGAATGCCTGAGTTGATTAAGCAGTGTTTTGGATCATTGTCTTGCTGAAATATCCATCCCCGGCGTAACTTCAACTTCGTCACTGATTCTTGAACATTATTCTCACGAATCTGCTGATACTGAGTGGAATCCATGCGACTCTCAACTTTAACAAGATTCCCGATGCCAGCATTGGCCACACAGCCCCAAAGCATGATGGAACCTCCACCAAATTTTACAGTGGGTAGCATGTGTTTTTCTTGGAATGCTGTTTCTTTTTGGACGCCATGCATAACGCCTTTTTTTTATAACCAAACAACTCAATTTTTGTTTCCAAAATGAAGCTGCCTTGTCCAAATGTGCTTTTTCATACCTCAGGCAACTCTATTTGTGGCGTACGTGCAGAAACGGCTTCTTTCTCATCACTCTCCCATACAGCTTCTATTTGTGCAAAGTGCGCTGTATAGTTGACCGATGCACAGTGACACCATCTGCAGCAAGATGATGCTGCAGCTCTTTGGAGGTGGTCTGTGGATTGTCCTTGACTCTTCTCACCATTCTTCTTCTCTGACTTTCTGATATTTTTCTTGGCCTGACACTTCTGGGCTTAACAAGAACTGTCCCTGTGGTCTTCCATTTCCTTACTATGTTCCTCACAGTGGAAACTGACAGGTTAAATCTCTGAGACAACTTTTTGTATCCTTCCCCTGAACAACTATGTTGAACAATCTTTGTTTTCAGATCATTTGAGAGTTGTTTTGAGTAGCCCATGATGCCACTCTTCAGAGGAGATTCAAATAGGAGATCAACTTGCAATTGGCCACCTTAAATACCTTTTCTTATGATTGGATACATCTGGCTATGAAGTTCAAAGCTCACTGAGGTTACAAAACCAATTTTGTGCTTCAGTAAGTCAGTAAAAAGTAGTTAGGGGAATTCAAATCAATAAAATGATAAGGGTGCCCATACTTTTGCACCGGTCAAATTTTCGTTTAATGCATATTGCACATTTTCTGTTAGTACAATAAACCTCATTTCAATCCTGAAATATTACTGTGTCCATCAGTTATTAGATATATCAAACTGAAATGGCTGTTGCAAACACCAAAATATTTAGAACAAAAAATGATTAAGATTAATAGGGGTGCCCAAACTTTTTCATAGGACTGTATAGTCAAAATTCGCCCCACCGCCTCCCACGTGCACAAGTCATAAGAAGGGAGGAAAGCAAAACCTTATATGGCAAATAAGTAACCTGCAAGAACCTACATAAGGAACCCCATAATGGAGCCGCTGTAGAAATAAACCCGAAAAAGGCAAAACCTGGACATTTCTATTTATTGAGTCTCTGTAACTAGATGTATATGAACATAATGTGCACCTATAGGAACCACATATATAGGAACTGTGCTCTAACACCAAGGATATGGAGTCACTGTGTACATACATTACATTACTTATCCTGTATTATACTCCAGAGCTGCGCTCACTATTCTGCTGGTACAGTCACTGTGTACATACATTACATTATTTTTCCTGTATTATACTCCAGAGCTGCACTCACTATTCTGCTGGTACAGTCACTGTGTACATACATTACATTACTTATCCTGTATTATACTCCAGAGCTGCGCTCACTATTCTGCTGGTACAGTCACTGTGTACATACATTACATTACTTATCCTGTATTATACTCCAGAGCTGCGCTCACTATTCTGCTGGTACAGTCACTGTGTACATACATTACATTACTTATCCTGTATTATACTCCAGAGCTGCGCTCACTATTCTGCTGGTACAGTCACTGTGTACATACATTACATTACTTATCCTGTATTATACTCCAGAGCTGCGCTCACTATTCTGCTGGTACAGTCACTGTGTACATACATTACATTACTTATCCTGTATTACACTCCAGAGCTGCGCTCACTATTCTGCTGGTACAGTCACTGTGTACATACATTACATTACTTATCCTGTATTACACTCCAGAGCTGCGCTCACTATTCTGCTGGTACAGTCACTGTGTACATACATTACATTACTTATCCTGTATTATACTCCAGAGCTGCGCTCACTATTCTGCTGGTACAGTCACTGTGTACATACATTACATTACTTATCCTGTATTACACTCCAGAGCTGCGCTCACTATTCTGCTGGTGCAGTCACTGTGTACATACATTACATTACTTATCCTGTATTACACTCCAGAGCTGCGCTCACTATTCTACTGGTACAGTCACTGTGTACATACATTACATTACTTATCCTGTATTATACTCCAGAGCTGCGCTCACTATTCTGCTGGTGTAGTCACTGTGCACATACATTACATTACTTATCCTGTATTATACTCCAGAGCTGCGCTCACTATTCTGCTGGTGCAGTCAGTGTGTACATACATTACATTACTTATCCTGTATTATACTCCAGAGCTGCGCTCACTATTCTGCTGGTGCAGTCACTGTGTACATACATTACATTACTTATCCTGTATTATACTCCAGAGCTGCGCTCACTATTCTGCTGGTACAGTCACTGTGTACATACATTACATTACTTATCCTGTATTATACTCCAGAGCTGCGCTCACTATTCTGCTGGTACAGTCACTGTGTACATACATTACATTACTTATCCTGTATTACACTCCAGAGCTGCACTCACTATTCTGCTGGTACAGTCACTGTGTACATACATTACATTACTTATCCTGTATTACACTCCAGAGCTGCGCTCACTATTCTGCTGGTACAGTCACTGTGTACATACATTACATTACTTATCCTGTATTACACTCCAGAGCTGCGCTCACTATTCTGCTGGTGCAGTCACTGTGTACATACATTACATTACTTATCCTGTATTACACTCCAGAGCTGCGCTCACTATAGGTGATCTCCCCCTCCATTCCTCTCTGTATATATTGTCGCCTCCGCTGCCCCTTCCTGACATCTCCTCTGTACCTGTCGCTTTCGTACTCTATGATCCCGCAGAGGACATGGACATTATGATACGTTCCGTCTCCCTATCAGCGTTCCTGGACATGTGATGACAGTCGGTGTCTGGTTGTCAGAGCGGTGACTGAGAACATCAGTCGGGTGACATTTGTCAGAGCGCTGGGTGTGCGCAGGATGAGGATCTCGGTGACAACCTGACAAACCACATTTCTTAATCTTGGAAGCCGCAGTGCGTGTTATATAATATCAGCGGGGGAGGGGGCATGCAGATTTCACTGCTCTGACAATCTCATGTCTGATATAGCAACAAATCAAAGTTGTCATCGACCTATTTGCCAAATTCGTCATGAAATGATGTTCTACAAGTTCTCTCTGTATGGAGGTATATACTTGGGATTCTCTGAGCAGGGTATACGGCGACCTTGGGGGCACAACAGGCGCCAGTGGGCCCAAAACTGCAGGTGTGTTTCCAGATTTAACACGAAATGTGTAACTTTGCAGCAGACTGAGGATGACACGTCAGTGGTCAGCGTGTGCTTAGATACAGCTGTATCCAATCTAGACACTCCTCTGTGCAGGAGACTCTGCCACACATTATGTCCAAAATCCACAGAGAGAATCCCGCACGGAAGACTCTGCTCTCCCCAGTTACTATATCAATGTAACAGAGCCAGTGTAGTGTATAGGGGCCGCAGGGGCCGCGGGGAGTCGTTGTGTAAGTGGACGGAGTCTCCGCCTTTCGGGGCCTCATTCTGACTTGAACAACAGACACACAAATGCTAGTGTGAACCTGACCTAAGCTGCACAGCCTGGTCTCCAGAATGATGCCTTGTATCAGATATTTGTGCAGCTGCTGCTGATGTGCTGAGCTCACAGAGCATTGTCTGCACTGGATACAATTAATAGAATTGAGCTAGTTTGCTACAATGTATCAGTGTGATGTCCAGGCTGCAGAGCTCACAGAGAATTGTCTGGACTGGATACAATTAACAATAGCAGCTGTATACAGGACTAGCTATATACAGCACACTAGCTATATCCAGGGTCACCACCTCGCACTATGAGAGTGTCCTCAGTCACTGACAGCCGATCTGACAACAGTGGGAAAGTGAGACACAAAGTTTACTAGAAAGTTGTCAAAGTTTTTATTTTTACATCTTTAAGTGATTGAATTTCCTTTTAGCCATTTTTGGTTTTATCTGTACCTGGGAAAGCTGGTTGGAAAGTAACATGGCCGCCACCACCACAGCTCCGCAATCACCAATATATTCTATTCTTACTATGAATGTGATATTGGTCGTCACCCAGCTTTTGCTGACACTTGTAGTTCTCCAGCTGTTACTATACACGACCCAGCCATTGTTATTCCTCAGGAGATGGCGGCGTCAGACACCGGCGTCATTACAAAACGCAACTTTGTTCCGATAATACCTTTAGCAAGGAGAACCTGCGTCGTGGCCCCTCGTTGTTGTTAATTACGGGGCCCCCTGCAGGCTCAGAGCGGGATCGGCCCCCGTCATGAGCCTCATTACAAGACGCCACAAATGACACTTTAATCATCCCGAGATCTCGCACAGAAACTTTTCCTTTTCACAGTAAATCTTCTTTTTTCTCCCATGAAATGTGATAAGAATCTTTTCTTATGCCAAGAAGTGTTTCCCAGGGGGTCGACAGACGGCAGCGCACGAGGCGCACTTCAAGGGCAGGAAGAGAGCGAGCGACTGCACCGAGACGCTGCCAGCCCCGCACCGCACCGCTCAGCGCTCAATGTCACTTTCAATATCTGTTTGCTGTGACAGCTTTCAAAGGGGCGAGAGGAGCAGGAACAGCGCCATTGTAATTACCCAATTATAAGCACATCCACTGCGCCCCAAAATCACAGCGCCCCGCAGCCAATTAATGGAGAGCGCAGCCTTGATTATTAACCCCCTCATCACCAGGGGACCAAATGAAGCCATTTATGGGGAACCCTGCTTTGTACTTTTCCTGGGGGCCCCTGTATATCGGGGCTCGTCCTTGGGGCCCCATAGACCTGGCTTAACCCTTTACCTGCCTCCCCTATCCTGCATACACTGTGTATATATATCGGGGCCGGTCCTTGGAGCCCCATAGACCTGGCTTAACCCTTTGCCTGCCTCCCCTATCCTGCATGCACTGTGTATATATATTGGGGCTCGTCCTTGGGGCCCCATAGACCTGGCTTAACCCTTTGCCTGCCTCCCCTATCCTGCATACACTGTGTATATATATCGGGGCCGGTCCTTGGGGCCCCATAGACCTGGCTTAACCCTTTGCCTGCCTCCCCTATCCTGCATGCACTGTGTATATATATCGGGGCTCGTCCTTGGGGCCCCATAGACCTGGCTTAACCCTTTGCCTGCCTCCCCTATCCTGCATACACTGTGTATATATATCGGGGCCGGTCCTTGGGGCCCCATAGACCTGGCTTAACCCTTTACCTGCCTCCCCTATCCTGCATACACTGTGTATATATATCGGGGCCGGTCCTTGGGGCCCCATAGACCTGGCTTAACCCTTTACCTGCCTCCCCTATCCTGCATACACTGTGTATATATATCGGGGCCGGTCCTTGGGGCCCCATAGACCTGGCTTAACCCTTTACCTGCCTCCCCTATCCTGCATACACTGTGTATATATATCGGGGGCCCGTCCTTGGGGCCCCATAGACCTGGCTTAACCCTTTGCCTGCCTCCCCTATCCTGCATACACTGTGTATATATATCGGGGCCGGTCCTTGGGGCCCCATAGACCTGGCTTAACCCTTTGCCTGCCTCCCCTATCCTGCATACACTGTGTCTATATATCGGGGGCCCGTTCTTGGGGCCCCATAGACCTGACTTAACCCTTTGCCTGCCTCCCCTATCCTGCATACACTGTGTATATATATCGGGGGCCCGTCCTTGGGGCCCCATATTCTGGCTTAACCCTTTGCCTGCCTCCCCTATCCTGCATACACTGTGTATATATATCGGGGGCCCGTCCTTGGGGCCCCATATCCTGGCTTAACCCTTTGCCTGCCTCCCCTATCCTGCATACACTGTGTATATATATCGGGACTCGTCCTTGGGGCCCCATAGACCTGACTTAACCCTTTGCCTGCCTCCCCTATCCTGCATACACTGTGTATATATATTGGGGGCCCGTCCTTGGGGCCCCATATCCTGGCTTAACCCTTTGCCTGCCTCCCCTATCCTGCATACACTGTGTATATATATCGGGGCCCGTCGTTGGGGCCCCATAGACCTGGCTTAACCCTTTGCCTGCCTCCCCTATCCTGAATACACTGTGTGTATATATTGGGGCCCATCCTTGGGGCCCCATAGACCTGGCTTAACCCTTTGCCTGCCTCCCCTATCCTGCATATCCTGGGACGATCCTCTCAGCTCTGAAGCTCTTCAGTTCCAGGAGCCGCTGCGCTTTGTTTTGACTAATATTCGGGCCCTTTGAAGACTAAGCTGCTCGTGTCTTGAGCCTTAATAGATAATAAAAAATTGAAAGGGAAAGTGCAGGGCGATAAAAGCCGGGCTTTTCATTCAGTGCTCCAGGCAGCCATTGCCAGAGCCTTACAGAGCCCGGCTGACATCAGAGAGCAGAGGCTCAGCGGGGGGCCCCGCCAGTGCCTGACACAAAGTCACTTCCAAAACAGATGTCACTGGCTGCAGCACAGGGGCCAATATGTGACATGGGGAGGAGGAGGCTCATTAACCCGGACAGGTACTGGGGCCCTGAGGAATGTGGGGGCCACAGGAATGTCTACACCATAGGCTGGGGCGTAGTTATTAGGGGTGCAGAAGCTTTGATCAAACCCTGGTGCCTGGGAAGGGGGGGGCAGAAGAATACCCAAATACAAATGGCACATGGCTGATGGGGCCCTATCACAGCGTTTCCTTTGGGGCCCCTCCTAATTAGAGCTTTGAAGAATCCCGTCCTTGTATTATCTGTTCCTGGCCAGAAAAGTCGCGGCTACAGAATTCTCTTTGATTTTGCAGAATCCTGGATAGAATAAAGCAGACGCCACTGTATAGGTCGCCGCTATCTCCAGCAGTCCCATAGAGCTGAATGGAGCATCGGCACGCCGGTGGGTAGAGGGACCCCTGTTCTCATGATGAGCGGGGGTCCCTGCACCGATCAAACAAGAATACCCGATCCAGTAGCTGGAATATCTATGTATCTATTGCAGCAGATATATTCAGCACCGGCCCTTTAAGAGAGTCCTTTTTTTTGTTTTGTCCTGAGGCCGGACAGATCCCATAATTCACTGATCTGGTGGTGGTGGTGTGGGGGGGGGGCCTCATAAATAATATATCAGAGCTGGTAACAGAATCTCCACTGGTGTCCGCAGAATCCGGGAAATGATGGCGGCACTGTCAGAGTCACAGTAGGGTAACACTGGAATGATACGGAAATCGCACCGTCCAGGAAGGGTTAAATATCTTTTCAGCAAATAAATCATTCATAGCATGGCAGGAATACCGCTCAGAAATCTGGGAAAGCTGGGTGTCATATGACTGTAATGAATCTACAATGAAAAGTAAAGCAACATTGCAAATAGAATCTCTCATTTCGTGCACGCAGCTCTTCTGCAGATCTATGTCTGTGCTGTCAGTCCTCGAGTAGCCGGATCCTGCAGGAGGACGCCCTGTGATATGGGCAAAAGTTACAAAGTTGCTTTATTTTTCCTTTAAAAAAAAAATTGTAACATTTGCAAAGTGCGAGTTATGGTCAGATTAGAGCTAGGTTTAAGGTTAGGGCTAGGTTTAAGGTTAGAGCTAGGTTTAAGGTTAGGGCTAGTTTTAAGGTTAGGGCTAGGTTTAAGGTTAGGGCTAGGTTTAAGGTTAGGGTGAGGTTTAAGGTTAGAGCTAGGTTTAAGGTTAGGGCTAGGTTTAAGGTTAGAGCTAGGTTTAAGGTTAGGGCTAGGTTTAAGGTTAGAGCTAGGTTTAAGGTTAGAGCTAGGTTTAAGGTTAGAGCTAGGTTTAAGGTTAGGGCTAGTTTTAAGCTTAGGGCTAGGTTTAAGGTTAGGGTGAGGTTTAAGGTTAGGGCTAGGTTTAAGGTTAGAGCTAGGTTTAAGGTTAGGACT
Source organism: Leptodactylus fuscus (assembly GCF_031893055.1). Lineage (NCBI taxonomy): Eukaryota > Metazoa > Chordata > Amphibia > Anura > Leptodactylidae > Leptodactylus > Leptodactylus fuscus. The sequence continues at coordinate 1,653,293 of NC_134274.1, read as the reverse complement.
ATATTTAAGGTTAGAGCTAGGTTTAAGGTTAGAGCTAGGTTTAAGGTTAGGGCTAGTTTTAAGTTTAGGGCTAGGTTTAAGGTTAGAGCTAGGTTTAAGGTTAGAGCTAGGTTTAAGGTTAGAGCTAGGTTTAAGGTTAGGGCTAGGTTTAAGGTTAGAGCTAGGTTTAAGGTTAGGGCTAGTTTTAAGGTTAGGGCTAGTTTTAAGGTTAGGGCTAGGTTTAAGGTTAGAGCTAGGTTTAAGGTTAGGGCTAGGTTTAAGGTTAGAGCTAGGTTTAAGGTTAGGGCTAGGTTTAAGGTTAGGGCTAGGTTTAAGGTTAGGGCTAGGTTTAAGGTTAGGGCTAGGTTTAATTGTTAGAGCTAGGTTTAAGCTTAGGGCTAGGTTTAAGGTTAGAGCTAGGTTTACGCTTAGGGCTAGGTTTAAGGTTAGGGCTAGGTTTAAGGTTAGAGCTAGGTTTAAGGTTAGAGCTAGGTTTAAGGTTAGAGCTAGGTTTAAGGTTAGAGCTAGGTTTAAGGTTAGAGCTAGGTTTAAGGTTAGGGCTAGGTTTAAGGTTAGAGCTAGGTTTAAGGTTAGGGCTAGGTTTAAGGTTAGGGCTAGGTTTAAAGTTAGGAATAGGTTTAGGATTAGAGCTAAGTATAAGATTATGGCTAGTGTTTAGATTAAAATTAAGGTTACATTATGGATTATGATCAAGTTTAGAGTTATAATAAGGGATACGATTAGATTTCAGGTTAAGGTTATAATTTGTTGCAGTTTAGGGTCGCAGTTGAGTTAAATGTATAAGTCAGGACTTCTCTATATATGTGCTGCTGATCGCTGCGGGTGCTGAGAATTGTATCCCCTAATCCTTAATAATTCCAGAGCACACATGTAAGGTCGGGGGTCATGGTCAGGGTCAAGTTTAAGGTCAGGGGTCAGACAAACTTCATACATTATATTTGCAGCCCCTTAGACATGTCTGAGTATCCTTTTTCCTTGTCGTCCTGGTACTTGTAGTTCATTAACCACAAATGTCTTTCTATTTGCCGCCAGTGAAGGTGTGAACGTTTTTGCAATGGAGTAAGTAGTGGGAAATGTTATATACAAGGGTGAAGCGCGCGGCGCAGGAACTCCACATCTGCTCGGCATTACGGCGCGGGGATTGCAGGTTACATAAATAAAACAAAAAATCAGGCAGAAGAAAAAGTGTCCCGGAGGACGTCTAAAAATAGTAACATCTGCTGCAAATGCTTAACCCGGGGCCAGCGATGACATCACCCAACCAAGATGGCTTCCTATAGGCCCCCTGGAAAGTAACGGGGTGAGGGGGCGGGAGAGGGGCTGAGATTTGGACTTGTTTGCACTGAACCCTACGAGGTAAATATTGTTTTTATTAACTCGCCGCGCCCGCGCCTTTAACACTTCGTCTGCCTGGGTCGTCCCGCTGTGGAGGTTACGACCCAACACTTTGCCATTATAAATATTTACAAGGAGAGAATGTAAGATGTGAGATCTTGGAGGAGATTCAAGAAGGAGGGTTTTATCCCGGAGTTATTAAACAGTGGCGAGGAGGCCGGCGCTGACCCTGATGACATCACCAACGTTGTAGAGTCACATCTTTTTTTTTCATGTAAACATATGATAAAGTCCAAAACCCTCAAAGCTTATATTACAGCCCTGGGTATTCTTAGGCTGCGTTCACACGGAGTAACGCACCGCTCGTTCTGACATGTAATCACGCGCGTATCACATTGAAAGCAATAGGTAAAACACCCTCCCATTGAGTTCAATGTGTAGCGTGCGTAAGACGGAACCCGCCCCCTGTTACTGACAACCAGCTGTATATATCATGTCTGAGAGGTAGTCACAGCCCCGCCCCCTGTTACTGACAACCAGCTGTATATATCATGTCTGAGAGGTAGTCACAGCCCCGCCCCCTGTTACTGACAACCAGCTGTATATATCATGTCTGAGAGGTAGTCACAGCCCCGCCCCCTGTTACTGACAACCAGCCTGTATATATCATGTCTGAGAGGTAGTCACAGCCCCGCCCCCTGTTACTGACAACCAGCCTGTATATATCATGTCTGAGAGGTAGTCACAGCCCCGCCCCCTGTTACTGACAACCAGCTGTATATACCATGTCTGAGAGGTAGTCACAGCCCCGCCCCCTGTTACTGACAACCAGCCTGTATATACCATGTCTGAGAGGTAGTCACAGCCCCGCCCCCTGTTACTGACAACCAGCCTGTATATACCATGTCTGAGAGGTATTCACAGCCCCGCCCCCTGTTACTGACAACCAGCCTGTATATACCGTGTCTGAGAGGTAGTCACAGCCCCGCCCCCTGTTACTGACAACCAGCTGTATATACCATGTCTGAGAGGTAGTCACAGCCCCGCCCCCTGTTACTGACAACCAGCTGTATATACCATGTCTGAGAGGTATTCACAGCCCCGCCCCCTGTTACTGACAACCAGCTGTATATATCATGTCTGAGAGGTAGTCACAGCCCCGCCCCCTGTTACTGACATCACTGATATAATGACATGGGATCAGACATGAGATCTATTCATTACTACTGACAACCAGCCTCAGTTTCATTGGATTATACTTCAGATATAGCTTTATTGTCCTGTGGGTCCCCTCCTGCTGTCCTGTGGGCCCCCTCCTGTTGTCCTGTGGGCCCCCTCATGCTGTCCTGTGAGCCCCCTCCTGCTGTCCTGTGGGTCCCCTCCTGCTGTCCTGTGGGCCCCCTCCTGCTGTCCTGTGGGCCCCCTCCTGTTGTCCTGTGGGTCCCCTCCTGCTGTCCTGTGGGCCCCCTCCTGCTGTCCTGTGGGCCCCCTCCTGCTGTCCTGTGGGCCCCCTCCTGTTGTCCTGTGGGTCCCCTCCTGCTGTCCTGTGGGCCCCCTCCTGCTGTCCTGTGGGCCCCCTCCTGCTGTCCTATGAGCCCCCTCCTGCTGTCCTGTGGGCCCCCTCCTGCTGTCCTATGAGCCCCCTCCTGCTGTCCGGTGAGCCCCCTTCTGCTGTTCTGTGAGCCCCCTCCTGCTGTCCTATGAGCCCCCTCCTGCTGTCCTGTGAGCCCCCTCCTGCTGTCCTGTGGGACCCCTCCTGCTGTCCTGTGGGCCCCCTCCTGCTGTCCTGTGGGTCCCCTCCTGCTGTCCTGTGGGCCCCCTCCTGCTGTCCTGTGGGCCCCCTCCTGCTGTCCTGTGGGCCCCCTCCTGCTGTCCTGTGGGTCCCCTCCTGCTGTCCTGTGGGCCCCCTCCTGCTGTCCTATGAGCCCCCTCCTGCTGTCCTGTGGGACCCCTCCTGCTGTCCTGTGGGACCCCTCCTGCTGTCCTGTGGGCCCCCTCCTGCTGTCCTGTGAGCCCCCTCCTGCTGTCCTATGAGCCCCCTCCTGCTGTTCTGTGGGTCCCCTCCTGCTGTCCGGTGAGCCCCCTCCTGCTGTCCTGTGAGCCCCCTCCTGCTGTCCTATGAGCCCCCTCCTGCTGTCCTGTGAGCCCCCTCCTGCTGTCCTATGAGCCCCCTCCTGCTGTCCTGTGGGCCCCTTCTTGCTGTCCTGTGGGCCCCCTCCTGCTGTCCTATGAGCCCCCTCCTGCTGTCCTGTGGGCCCCTTCTTGCTGTCCTGTGGGCCCCCTCCTGCTGTCCTATGAGCCCCCTCCTGCTGTCCTGTGGGCCCCCTCCTGCTGTCCTGTGGGCCCCCTCCTGCTGTCCTGTGGGCCCCCTCCTGTTGTCCTGTGGGCCCCCTCCTGCTGTCCTATGAGCCCCCTCCTGCTGTCCTGTGGGTCCCCTCCTGCTGTCCTATGAGCCCCCTCCTGCTGTCCTGTGGGACCCCTCCTGCTGTCCGGTGAGCCCCCTCCTGCTGTCCTGTGGGACCCCTCCTGCTGTCCTGTGGGACCCCTCCTGCTGTCCGGTGAGCCCCCTCCTGCTGTCCTGTGGGACCCCTCCTGCTGTCCTGTAGGCCCCCTCCTGCTGTCCTGTGGGCCCCCTCCTGCTGTCCGGTGAGCCCCCTCCTGGTGTCCTGTGGGACCCCTCCTGCTGTCCTGTGGGACCCCTCCTGCTGTCCTGTGGGCCCCCTCCTGCTGTCCTGTGGGTCCCCTCCTGCTGTCCTGTGGGTCCCCTCCTGCTTTCCTATGAGCCCCCTCCTGCTGTCCTGTGGGTCCCCTCCTGCTTTCCTATGAGCCCCCTCCTGCTGTCCTGTGGGTCCCCTCCTGCTTTCCTATGAGCCCCCTCCTGCTGTCCTGTGGGTCCCCTCCTGCTTTCCTATGAGCCCCCTCCTGCTGTCCTGTGGGCCCCCTCCTGCTGCCCTGTTTGCCCCCTTCTGCTGTCTTGTAAGCCCCCTCCTGCTGTCCTGTGAGCCCCCTCTTGCTGTCTTGTGGGCCCCCTCCTGCTGTCCTGTTTGCCCCCTCCAGTCCCAGGGGCCCACATGTGTCTACTCTCTTACAGCACTGCACATCCACGTTGCCTTCTTCTAGATTCCGGGCTGATGCAGACACTACACCCTATGGCTACCTTGTGACCACTGACTCTGTTCCTGGATCTTTCTCTACGTCGCCTCCCATGCCGGTGATGGATAATAATCCGTACACACATCTAATAGGCCTCATCTCCGCACGTCCCGCGCACTCATGTTCTGCACAAATATCCCACTCACCAAACTACTCAGTTTAGCAAGAAAAATGGAAACAAATTTATCCAGAGCTGGAAATAAGAAAAGACAACATGAATAAATTTGCCCTGTTTTGCAATAATTTGTTCCCCTGACATCCCGCAGGTCTATTCCTCTTACAACATAAGAAATCTTTAGAACTTTTTCGATTTTATTTTTTAACTTTCAAGCTCTTTCATATGGTTTGTAATTTAGCCCGAGGCTCCGAGCATCTACTGTGTGTGATTTAGAAGGAATATATAACACACACAGAACATGTTCCAGAAGAGAGAAGTTCACTTTTCATTAACCCTTTAACACCAGGAGGACACGGCAACGTCCTTTATCTTCCCTCCTAGGACTGTGTAGAAGAGGAAACGGGAAGAAATGTATCAAAATGTGGCGGCCGAAGTATCTAATGTTCTATGTGTACAAAACGTCATGATGTGGCATGTAATGTATCCTGTATACAGTGTGTAATATAGCATGTATATAATATGTAATGTATCCTGTATATAGCATGTAATGTGTCCTGTATACAGTATGGAATATAGCATGTAATGTATCCTGTATACAGTATGTAATATATTGTGTATGGAACATGTAATGTGTCATGTACACAGCATACAATGTATCCTCTATACAGTATGTAATGTATCTTGTATACAGCATGTAATGTACCATGTATAAAGAGCAGAATGGATTGTGTATGCATCATGCAATATATACTGTACAGTATGTAATAAATCATGTATACAGCATGTAATATATTATGTATACAGCAGATAAGGTATCCTGTATACTGTATGTCATATATTGGGTATACAGCATGTGAAGTATCTTGTATAAAGTGTGTAATATATTGTGTACAGTATATAGCATGTAATATATCCTGTATGCAGTATAGAGTAATGTATTGTGTCTATATTGTGTAATCTTGTATACTGTTTGTAATCATATAACTTGTATACAGTGTGTAATAAAGTCTTGTGTATATATCCTATAATATATTGTGTATACAGCATGTAATATGTCTACAGTATGTAGTAAAATATTGTATAAATTGTATATACAGTGTGTAATGTGTATACAGTGTGTAATATATCATGTATACAGTATGCATTGTATTGTGTATACCGTATCTTGTATAGCGTGTGCAATGTATTGTGTCTATATCATGAAGTATATTGTGTATACAGTATGTAATGTATATATACTGAATGTAATGTATCCTGTACAGCATGTAATAATGTATACAGCACATCATGTGACATGTTTACAGTATGTATATAGGGTCAGGCATTGTCACTTATATTCCTATCCGGATATTATTACAGGATAAGAAGATTGTTCTGCAAAGTTCTAATATTAAAGATGTAAATCTACAAACCTGCTGAATAAGGATACAAGTGTAAGATACAAAGTAACAACAAATGATAAGTAATAATACTAATAGTGATATGTATCCGTCTGCTGCCAGTAGTGTAATGTGTGTGACCTGTAACAGCGACAAATACACTTCTAATCAGAATCTTCTCAATTATTTTAGAATTTTCAGGGGTTTTTTTTGTAGAAATAATAATAATTATTATAAACTTGTATTATTTGTATTAATATTATTTTTATGAAATAAATACTAATAATCTATCTGCTAGGCATGTCACTGTCTATAAATGTGGTAGAATTATAATATATGATACAGTATATAGCACCATATATAGAACTATGGTACAAGTCACATGACACGTTCTGTATTTCCTGTTCTCCATAGTTATGTCCACACAGGATAGAACTGCTGCAGAAGTTTCTGATCTAAATTTTCCTTCTGGAAATTTCATCCAAGTCTACTTAGACTATGAGCGGTATATAAGCAGTATATGAGCGGTATATAAAAAGTATATGAGCTGTACATGAGTATATGAACAGTATAGGAGCGGTATATGTCAGTTATGTATCAGTTATGTATCAGTCACGTGTCAGTCACATGTCAGTTCAGTCTCTCCTGCTCCATACTTAGATCCTCAGATTTATAGTATCAGGATCATGGTTCTAGCTGCTATACAACCAGAGATACAGCCAGTAGAAGACACAGTCAACAAGGGGAGGTGAATGTACCAGTATATCTCACTCCCAACTGGGTCTTTATCTGGCTCTATCTCCGGCTGTATAACAGCTAGAACCATGATCTTCATTATAAAACTGAGAATCTTTCAATGCTATAGATCCTGAGATATAACCATTTGTTTTCTCCAGCCTTAAAGGGATCCTATTAGAGATGAGCGAACAGTAAAATATTCGATATTCGTTACGAATAGCCGCTCAATATTCGACTATTCGAATGAATATCGAACCCCATTATAGTCTATGGGGAAAATACTTCATTTCAGGGGACCCCACCACTCGACTCAGGAGAGTCACCAAGTCCACTATGACACCCCAGGAAATTATGCCAACACCCTGGAATGCAACTGGGACAGCAGGGGAAGCATGTCTGGGGGCATCTAACATGCCCAATTCACTGTATTATGTCGGGATCCCTGTCAGTTTGTGATATGCGGGAGCTGACTTTGTCCCACAGGAATGCATTGACCAGCGTTTATTGGCTGAATGCCATATAGAGTACAGCATTCGGCCAATCAACGCTAGTTCTGCCAAAGGCTCGTCTGTGAGGAGGCGGAGTCTAATATCGGACCAGAATGGAGACTGCTGTGGACGGATCTTAGACTCCGCCTCCACCGGCAGAACCAGCGTTGATTGGCCAAATGCTGTACTCTATATGGCATTCAGCCAATAAACGCTGGTCAATGCATTCCTATGGGAAAAAGTCAGCTCCCGCATATCACAAGCTGACAGGGATCCCGACCAGATAGAGCCCCAAAGAGCTGGGGGAGTGACATCCCCCCCTAAATAAAGGTAACCCCTAGCTAACCCTCCTGTACATCTGTCCCTGTCTCACAGTCACATAGTTCACAGCCTCAAATTAATTGAATGTTAAATCCATCATTCGTATAAATTGGAGGTCACCTGACTTCGGCAGCCAATTACTTTTTCCGATTTTTTTCCGATGCCTCCGTTGTCGTAGTTCCTGTCCAACCTCCCCTGTGCAGTTATTGGTGCAAAAAACGCGCCAGGGAAAGTGGGAGGGGATACAAATTTTTACTGCGTTTGCCTCGTGGTATTCGATTGGAATAGCCAAATAGCTATTTGTGTCCTACCTTTAGATGTCTTCTCCGCAGCACCGTTCAATAGAAATCCCAATTTTTGCCGGTATGCAAATGAGTTCTCTCACAGCACTGGGAGCGGGCCACAGTGCTCAAATAGCACTGGTGGCATCCCCAATGCTGCGAGAGAACTCTCCAGCACCGCCTCCATCTTCTTCAGGAACGTCATCTTCCTGTGAATTCTTACGGCGCAGGCTTTGAAACTTGTAGGCCTCGGGCAGAGTCTACTGCGCATGCCCGCGGCCACAAGAAAAATGGCCGCTTACACAGTAAGTAAGCGGCCATTTTCTTGTGGCCTGTGGGCATGTGCAGTCGGCTCTGCCCGAGGCCTACAAGTTTCACTGCCTGCTCCAGAAGAAGACGCGTGAGGAGGACGTTCCTGAAGAAGAGGGAGGCGGCGCTGAAGAGTTCTCTCGCAGTATTGCGGACGCCCCCAGTGCTGCGAGAGAACTCATTTGCATAATGGTGAAAACTGGGATTTCTATGGAACGGCGCCGCGCAGAAGACATCTAAAGGTAGGAGACAAATAGCCTTTATTAAGGCTATTCCGACGTGTTAAGGGACAAAAAATTGCTTCTGAATTATAGGATCCCTTTAATGTCTGCTCCTTGTGAGCTTGTAGACTATGCCATAGATCCTGAGATATAGTCATATCATAACCCACAGCCTCATACACCAGATACTCAGGAAAGTTGGGTGACAACTTCTGCAGCACCAGCTGTATCTGCCGTCTAAGGACTGGAATTTTCCTGATTTCAGGAGTTAATGTCTCTGTACGTTCCCGCCGGTTTTGGGGCTTGTTGTAGCCGCAGCACATTTTTGTGTCGAAATGTATCCAACAATATCCCAAGCTCTCCATGTGCGGTATATACCGAATGCGCGGCGGCGGCTCTGCCTCGTCTCCGTTATTCTGCAGAATCGGTTACTTCTTACTCCTCTTCTTTCTGGGTAGAATTTATTGGTTTTATGGCGCATGAAGGTCCTCGTGGCGATAGAATCGTAAGGTGTAACAGTGAATGCACGGTCATAAGAAAATACATTAACGTGCTCGGAATCCTCACCCGGGATACAGACGCCCGCGGAGCTCCGGCAGAGGATGTGTCAATATTGCCTTTTACGCCATAAACTCGATAGGTGAATGCAAACGACTTTGTGCGCGGCGTTAGAAGTCTGGCCACAGGCAAAGATCCACAGCGAAAGCCCAACGTCTGGAGACAGTAATGAGGAGAGCAGAATGTTCTAACTCCTGGCTACACCGATGACCCCGCACTAAAACTTGTGAGCGCCTCAGATGTCTCCACTGAAGAAATGCGCAAATCTGAAAAAACCTTCATGTTTTCTGCAGGGGCTGCCATGTTTTCTTTATATAAATTAGACCAAATTTTAACTATTTCCTCTCTGAAAGCATCTAATGCAACATCTAATACTATCTCTCATATCTATCTATCTAAAGTGTTGGCCAAAAGTCTTGTCCCCCCTGCAGTCCTGTCAGATAATCCTCGCTGTCTCCCAGATAATGATTACAAGCACAAACTCTTTGGTAATATCTTCAGTTATTTTGCTTGCAATGAAAAAACACAAAAGAGAATGAAAATAAAGTCACATCATTGATCATTTTACACAAAACTCCAGAACTGGTGCGGACAGAAGTATTGGCGCCCTCAGCCTAATACTTGGTAGCACAACCTTTAGACACAATAACTGCGCACAACCGCTTCCGCTAACCAGCAATGAGTTTCTTACAAGGCTCTGCTGGAATCTTAGACCCTTCTTCTTTGGCTCCTGCTCCAGGTCCCCCCTGAGATGTGAAGGGGGCCTTCTCCAAACTGCCACCAAGAGATCTCTCCCCCCTCCCCCACAGGTGTTCTATGGGATTCAGGGCTGGACTCATTGCTGCCACTTTACAAGTCTCCAGGGCTTTCTCTCACCACCATGTTCTAGTGCTGACCTGAAGTGTGTTTTGGGTCCTTGTCCTGCTGGAAGAGCCCTGACCTCTGAGGGAGACCCCGCTTTCGCACACTGGGCCCTCCATGATGCTGCACAATGTGTTGGTCGTCTTCAGACTTCATAATGCCATGCACACGGTCAAGCAGTCCAGTGCCAGAGGCAGCAAAGCAACCCCAAACCATCAGGGACCTCCGCCATGTCTGACTGTAGGGGGCGTCTTCTTCTCTTTTCCCCTGTAATCTCTATGTTGAGGCCTTCTCCTACTTTTGTCTCCTCTGACCAGAGAACATTCTTCCAGAACGGTTTTGGCTTTCTCAGGTAAGTTTTGGCAAACTCCAGCCTGGCTTCTGTCTGTGGGTAAGAAGTGGGGTCTTCCTGGGTCTCCTACCATACAGTCCCTTCTCATTCAGACGCTGACGCTGGATAGTACGGGGTGACACTGTTGTACCCTCGGACTGCAGGGCAGCTTGGACTTGTTTGGATGTTAGTCGCGGTTCTTTATCCGCCATCCGCACAATCTTGCGGTGAAATCTCTGGTCAATGTTTCTTTTGCGTCCACATCTAGGGAGGTTAGCCACAGTGCCATGGGCTTTACACTTCTTGATGACACTGCGCACGGTAGACACAGGAACATTCAGGTCTTTGGAGATGGACTTGTAGCCTTGAGATTGCTCAGGCTTCCTCACAATTTTGCTTCTCAAGTCCTCAGACAGTTCTTTGGTCTTCTTTCTTTTCTCCATGCTTAATGTGGTCACACAAGGACACAGGACAGAGGTGGAGTCAACTTTAATCCATTTCAACTGGCTGCAAGTGGGATTTAGTTATTGCCACCACCTGTTAGGTGCCTCAGGTAAGTAACAGGTGCTGGTAATTACACAAATTACAGAAGCATCACATGATTTTTCAAACAGCGCCAATACTTTTGTCCACCCCCTTTTTTATGTTTGCTGTGGAATTAGATCCAATTTGGCTTTTTGACAATTCTTTTTGTGGTTTTACATTGAAGACAAATTAAATGAAGAAAATACCAAAGAATTTGTGATTGCAATCATTATCTGGAAGAACACGAGTATTATCTGACAGAATTGCAGGGGGGCCAATACTCTATCTATCTATCTATCTATCTATCTATCTATCTATCTATCTATCTATCTCATATCTATCAGGTGTACACGTTAATGTCATGTGATACTTTGTTACCATGTATCAGTGCAGGTCCTCTGTATAAATCTGTTTGTTCTGCAGAAAGGTAACAAACCCTCCGCTGTATTTGGAGACATTTACACTGGGGTGTCCTCAGATACTGAGGTTCTGATGTGACATTACAGGAGACGTCCATGTGTGAATTTACATCTAGAAGTCTCCTGAAGTATCCGGGGATGAGCTGATCGGTTTTCGAAGGGCGCTGTGATTTATCTGCCGCACCTCGTCCCATCAGTCATCTGTGGTTATTGCTGTGATGTACAATACATAGACCTGCCCCCCCCCCGCGCCCCCCCCCCAGCCCTCGCCTCCCCCCCATTTCTGTTTACAAAGTAACACCCATCCATCTTCCTCCTTTAAGTGTCGATACTTTGTCTTTAACCCTTCAAGGCTTTGTATTCTATAACATTAAAGGATTGTTCACATTCTCTATTCCCACAATGCATTCTCCTGTACACAGCGCTGACCGAAATCTATTTGTCTCCATGGTAACAGACTACAAACTCCTTTACCTTTGTCCAGGAGGCTCCCCAAAAAATGGCTGACCTCCCAGAGTCCCAGAGAGGATAGATAAATCTTCTGGCCTCAGCTCCCACACCACTACACAGCTTTCCTGAGACTCTGCATGACATTGTTCTATAGAGATACATTCTTCCTGCTATTTCCCTCTTTATACTCTCAGTGTCAGTCTCTACTGTAGTTCTGGAATTCTATTCATGAACAGAAATGCAATATAACCATGGTCAGAACTGACGCCTGTAACCGGACTGTGATACTGAGAGAGGAAGGGGGGGTAAATTGATAAATTTTGCATCTTTTCCCAATTTGATCAGGATTGCGGAGTCTTCACATTCGCAGCACAAACTTTAAACAGAGTAACGTGTGAACTTGTAAACAGGAGTCGCCTAAAAATCAGAATCTCCGTGAAATGAAGCAGATTACACTGCGGCGGCCGAGATCTGGATAGTCTCAGCTTTAGGGCAAGGATTAGAAAAGTAAAAGGCCCCCCCCCCCCCCGATCCTGCAGCGGCCATAGGAGGAGGATACGGCCCCGCTCTCTCTGCAGTCCGGGGGTTGTTGGCCGGGGCCCCCCTCATCTGCTCACTATTCTCTATGGGACATGAATCAGACGCCCGGATCTTGTTTTTGTCATTGAATCATTTTGTTTAGACAGAAAAATGTGCAAAGAACAAAAGGCAGAAGGCCAAAGTGTCGGCCGATGATTCCACGTAGAGCCGCCGCCGCTGCGGGATAGCTCCGGCCTCATCAAGTCATTCATTACATCTGCCTCTGGGAAAGCTGGGTGACAACCAATGAGACTTTCATTAAATCTCCTGCTGAGGTTGTCAGAAAGCGAGGCCAGATAAGAGGAATGGGAAATCTGCCTCGTCGTGGCTGGTGGTGGTGTATATGTCACTCTGTGCGCCCTGCAGAGCATGGGAAAGTAGGGTGATACCCAAAATGGCTTCCATTATACCTCAGACCATTATAAAACTAATCAAAATGGCTGAATCTCTTTTTCTGTAATGATGAGACATTGTCCAAAATGGCGCCAATGAAAACTACATTGTATCCTTCAAAAAGTAACAACACCTATAGAATACACGAAGTGACCTATAGAATATAGGAAGTGACCTGTAGTATATATGTAGTGACCTATAGAATATAGGAAGTGACCTGTAGTATATATGCAGTGACCTGTAGTATATATGTAGTGACCTGTAGAATATAGGAAGTGACCTGTAGTATATATGTAGTGACCTATAGAATATATGTAGTGACCTATAGAATATAGGAAGTGACCTGTAGAATATACGTAGTGGCCTGTAGTATATATGTAGTGACCTATAGAATATACGTAGTGACCTATAGAATATAGGAAGTGACCTGTAGTATATATGTAGTGACCTATAGAATATAGGAAGTGACCTGTAGTATATATGTAGTGACCTATAGAATATAGGAAGTGACCTGTAGTATATATGTAGTGACCTATAGAATATAGGAAGTCACCTGTACAATATATGTAGTGACCTGTAGAATAAAGGAAATGACTGTAGAGTATACATAGTGACCTGCAGAATATAGGAAGTAACCTGTAGAGTATATGTAGTGACCTATAGAATATATGTAGTGACCTGTAGAATATATGTAGTGACCTATAGAATATACGTAGTGACCTATAGAATATAGGAAGTGACCTGTAGTATATATGTAGTGACCTGTAGTATATATGTAGTGACCTGTAGAATATACGTAGTGACCTGTACAATATACGTAGTAACCTGTAGAATATAGATAATGGGTCTTATTCACCAAACACCCTAAAAACAAATTGGTCAACTGCATATTTTTGTTCTTCCAACCTCACCCCATTCTGAGCTTTTCTCCCCAGCACACTGTATAGGACTCCACAAGGTGCTGTTATAAAGTACAACTTGTCCTGCAAAAAATACCCCCCCCCCTCCTCCATGTACAGCTCTGTGAATGGAGAAGTTAAAAGTTACAGCTTTTAGAAGGAAGAGAGTGAAAGTAAAAACACAAAAATATTTTGGGTCAATAACGAGTTAAATCAGCAGAATCCTCGGAGACGCGTTTATGGCCGGCGAAGTCTATGAGCAAAATCTGTACCTGGGTCATCCCCGCCACTGCCGATATCTCCACTGTATATACAGTCACTTATAGAGCGTCCTGCAGGATTGCATCACTGTGTATAGACTGAGGTCACTGTGTGATTGTTACATACCATGAGATATAATCCTACGCTGCCCCCCCCCCCCCCCCATATACACTGGGGGAGACTTTCTGTAACTTTTGTCTTCTACATGTTACAGTAATAGAGACTTGTTCTCATTAGACCTTGGTAACTTTGTGTCCGATGTAGATTATATACATGGAGAAGGGCGGATATTGGCCGGGCCCGGCGTCTCTGCGTTTCTTCCATCTAACTCATTAGGATCAGCGTCCGCACAGAAATATGTTTCTCATTCGTCTTCCCGTCAGTTACAAGCGATAACGCCGTTAAACGTAGTCCCTAATAAATCCCTCCAAACGACCCAATAAATGTAATTGGTAACCAAGGTGCGGGGGTAAATTAAAGCCAGGGATGCGGAGAATGTGGGGCATTATTCTGCTCACTCTTCGGGACCATCAGGTTTGGATTATCCGGTTTGTCCCGAGCACCTGGACTTTATTAAAGTTTAATACAAGCGAAACAGTCCCTGTGAGAGGCCGGCGAGAGGGCCGCATGTAAAACAATCCCCCATCTACATAGCGGCCAGTGACCCCGTCTACTCATTACAATAACAAGGCTTTGGGCTGATCCCCGGGGCGCGGAGACACCAGGTGACCGCCAGGCGTTTAGGGTCCCTCATATGTTTCCTTGATTTGATGTGATGCTTTAAGCGCCTTGCACAACGCAACGTCCATCACCGCGTAATGACTTACAGAGGAGGAAACATCAGTACAGATGAGGGACGGGCGCGGCGGAGATACCAGGAGCCTCCATGGGAAGATCTGCTGTCGATTATTACTGCCTGGTGTGAATTCAGCCCTTGTACTTACTCCCTACTCTTACACGGAGAAGAAGACCTGCTCCTTATATCAAATTACTGTAACCAGAACAATCCATGGGGAAGGGGCTTCCGGGAACCCCCAGGTTGCTCAGTGAACCTTTAGAACTTCTTGAATTGCTGCAAACATTTGACCTGAAAAGGCATCAACGTCATAAGACAGAAATATCTCCCAACATTAGTGGTTTATGGTCTGGACGTGGACTCCGGTTCACGAATGGACGACCCCAGGTTCTTCAGTAGAATTTTTGGATTATTTGTTCCATCAATAGGCAACAACCTGATTGATCCAGGAACGGTACAAATAACCTCAATCCATGATCCACTACCAACATCACCATTAAGATCAGTACCACCATCCATATCACCACCGTCGCCATTAGAATCTGCACCAGCACCACAATTACCACCGCCATTACCAGCGTCATCCACGACACCACTGCCATCGGCATCGCAACCACCATCTTATTCCTGTATTTGGACAATGCCTAATGTTGGATACATCCTTTGGCGTTTATCCATAACTAGTGATGAGCAAGACTTGTGAGATTTGTTTCATGAGGTTTCCCCATAAGTGAGATGATTATATTGTGGGGTCTCTTCAGTCCCCAAAGAACAATCACCAGAGGTGGAGGAAGGAGCGTGAAAATAACGTTTATACAGTGCGATTATATTGTGTTTATTCAGGACAATTTTACAAAAATGGCAACAAAAAATTACATTTGTCAACCCATGTGACCATGTACCCTAAATGGCAGAGCATCGTCTGAATTAGATCAAAGAACTTTGACTCTAAATATCCCATCGATTAACCCCATAACTCTACAAGTTCAGATCTTTTTTCACACTTGTGTTTTATGTGAAGCTTTGATGTATCTTCACCTTTTTTATGTTTATGAAGACATTTAGGAAATTTGTAGGGTTCACAAACTTTCTAGCGCCACCGTGTGTTATTCCAGCAGGGCCCCTATAGATAGTCTTGTCCCCTTTAAGGAATGTGATACAGATGTAATAGATTGTAACTTCTGAACACATCAGCGTCTCTGGATCGTCTCCTGGTTTTCATCTGTGATTGAGATTTGATCAGTTCTATAACAATGTTCAGTGTTAGGTTGTTGGATATTTGGCTTCTTTCTGTCTGTGCTCAGTGATGGTTCCCAGGACAGGACGGATGAGGGTGAATGTAGCACAATCTGCCCTGGCACAGAATCACATAAATCATCTTCTATGCAGGATTATCCTTCCAGGTGCTGGTCCCGGACGAACCCCCAATATATCGTTACATAATATCAAATGTATCTGATGTGATCCTTATATACAACAATCTCTATGGAGCTGCTGATATAGGCAGTATGCAAATAAATAGCAGATACTCTACAAAGTAAGTGCACCCCTACACCCCTGTTAATAGTCATTTGGTCATGTGTTTTTGTCACTGTGGCAATAACAGGGGCTGCATGTTATCAAGATGTCTTTCACATGGAGAAGTCATCATGGTTAGGGTGGCTTTGTTGTCTCAGGGCCTGGCCACCCAGACAAAATAAGTTCTGTTCAATTGGTTTTGAGGACTAAAATAAGCATAACACAGAGGGAGAAAGGCATTACTGCCAAAAATCCTACTGACCACATACAGCTGTACAGAAAAGTAAGTGACCCCCGTTGAATGGCCTGGATTTCTGCATTGATTATTAATAAAATAATCTGGTTGTGTCTAAGTTACAATTATAGACAGACACAATGTAACTATTTTCGTTGTTCTGTTCACGTCTATTATTGAGCACTATGAGTAAACATCCACCAGGCAGGTCATTCCAAAGCACAAATCTTTTTTCTCTTCTTTTTCAGGCATTCTTTAGGTGATTTATTTGTCTTTTGTGGGTCATTGTCTTGTTACATTATATCACATCTCTTCAGCTTGAGGTCATGGACAGCTGCCCTTACATCTTCCTGGAAAATATACAAGATACACCTTGGAATTCATTGTTCCCTCAATGACTGCAAGATATCATAGTCCCTGAAGCAGCTAAGCTAGGCAAATGGTAATGCCTTCTCCATCCAGCAGCCAGGCCCTGAGACGACAAAGCCAACCCAACTATGATGTCTTCTCCATCCTGCAGCCAGGCCCTGAGACAACAAAGCCACCCCAACTATGATGCCTTCTCCATCCAGCATCCAGGCCCTGAAATAACAAACCCAACCCAACCGTGATGCCTCTTCTATCCAGCAACCAGGACCCGAGACAACAAAGCCACCAAACCATGATTCCATCCAGCAGCCATGCCCTGAGATAACAAAGCCACCCCAACCGTGATGCCTCCTCTATCCAGCAACCAGGACCTGAGACAACAAAGCCACCAAACCATGATGCCTTCTCCATCCACCAGCCATGCCCTGAGATAACAAAGACACCTCAACCACGATGCCTCCTCCATCCAGCAGCCAGGCTCTGAGACAACAAAGCCACCCCAACTGTGATGCCTTCTTCATCCAGCAGCCAGGCCATGATATAACAAGCCACCCCAACCGTGATGACTCTTCTATCCAGCAGCCAGGTCCTGAGATAACAAAGCCAACCGAACCATAATGACTTCTCCGTCCAGCAGCCAGGCCCTGAGGTAACAAAGCCACCCCAACTGTGATGCCTCTTCTATCCAGCAACCAGGTCCTGAGACAACAAAGCCACCAAACCATGATGCCTTCTCCATCCACCAGCCATGCCCTGAGATAACAAAGACACCTCAACCATGATGCCTCCTCCATCCAGCAGCCAAGCCCTGAGATAACAAAAAAGCCACCCCAAACATGATGTTCCCTCTACCAGGTATCCAGGGCCAGAAATAACAAAGCCACCCTAACTCTAAAACCTGTCCATCAGGTGTCCACACCTTGCTGAAGCAAATCCATCCCAAACATGGAGATATCCCATAATATAATAGTAGTTCATGGGTGGTAAACCCCAAAAGTTTCAGGTTCTGTCAAACTTGTAACGAATAAGACACATTATGAATTGTTTCACTTATCTCTATACAAGACCCGTCAGCTTCAATGGGGAGACAGTGACCTTGTAACGTGACAATAACCATCAAGGAATGAGAAGTCCTGAATGTCACAGTCTATGGTGAATTGTATTAGACGTTGGGGGAGATTTTTGGAGGGGAGGGGGGGGGTCACTTATTTCTTTCCATGACTATGTTTTCCTCTTCCACAGGTGAGCGTTTCGCAGCTATTACAAATCGCTCTATTAATCCCGGATGGAATCTACGTGGAATTGATCTGTTTGGCGGCAGATCCAGTAAATTAATAATGGCCAAGACTCCGGAGACTTCTACAAGATTTCCACTTCAATGGTCCGAGTCCTGTGAACTCCTCGCCATCCATGACACGAAGTGCACAGCCCCCTCACATCTGCTTCCACATACTGGTCATTACCCAGCTTTCTTGAGTCCTGAATGACATATATACATAGTTACGATTGACACAATGTAGATTTGTGTAAGAACTACAATGTTGATTCTCACCCAGCTTTTCCGGCCTCCTGAATGGAGGATTAATTACCTTTGTTGGAGCCGCCGTAGAAGCCATCTTGGTTGTCACTGATTGTCACCCAACTTTCCAGGGGTCGGTTTGCAGGTCTTGGTTTTACCACTTTAACATTAAATACATTTAGTTTATAGTAATAACCCAGCATTAAAAGTAGCCATGTAGGTTGCCACCCAGCTTTCCTAGACTCCTGAATGTCACCAAATCTTTCAGGTTTAGGTTATGCCCCTGCAATGCTAACAGGATTTAGATTTCAGAAGTTTGTGAAACTTTATTAACAACATCTTAATGGCGGCCACATTGGTTGTATACAACTATAACCCTAAGTAGATTTGGGAGTCAGGGGTCTGGGAAAGCTGGGTAATAATATCATAGGAGCTACGAGGGAAGCCATATTGGTTTCACCCAGCTTTCTCAGAGTCAGATTTAGTGAAGGAACATGGAAAGAAATGCTTAAAAGCTTGATAGAAGTGAAGGACCCAAGAAGGAGGGGAAGGGGCTGCTCCTTAAGGAAGACTCCAAGGAATTTGTGTAAAGATTTCATAAATACAGATCAGATCTTGGGCTCGTTCTTCTCCATTATGGCGCTCGCCTGTCCGATGTGTTTTGTGTTTCCTCTGTAAGTGTTATTTAGTGTCCTGTTCCCTAATCCGGGACGTCCCTCCCCATAATAATAATGATAATAGATGCATCCGAGATCAATCCTCACTACGGACCCAACAGACGAGAACCGCCCAGCGCACCTCGCAAAACGGCCTAAATGATGTCATCCATCACGGCGGACACTGCAATCTGCCATAAATCAGCCGCCGTCCCAAGAGACGCACCGCGAGAGGGAAAAGTGCAGAAGTTATCGCCCTTCCTTAGGAAAGGCTCCCCGCAGTATTCACTCATTATCCCCGCTTGTTGGGAAATACCAGAAAAAATGGCAGCCGTGTCAGTGGCAGCGACTGGAGAGCGTTAACCGCACCTCATTACCGTCCTCCAGACAAGAGGCTCAACATGTGCTTTACATTCACGAGCCAATAACTCTGATAGCCGGGACAGGTGAAAAACCAAATGACATCTGCAAACCTTGATTTATTCCCCGGCTCAGCCCCGGGACGCGTCCCCCATGGATCCCGCGCCGATCTATGGAACACATGACTTCCCTATTGATCCCTCCTCTGGATTCCTCCATCATTCTGCTTTGTCTGTATCTAAGCCTGTTGTGAATTGTTACATTGTTGCGGTGAGTTGTTCTCGCCCCTCCCTCTCCCTGCATTGTTACATGGTTGCCGTGTTGTCCCCTCCCCCTCTCCCCGCATTCTTATTGTCTTATTTGTGTTTAGGTCGCTCGCTCTGGCTCGCTGGAATTCTCATTAAAACATATTTATGGGCTGCGAGCGGTTCTGGACGGATTACACTTAATTTGGCCTGTAAGGCTCTTAAATTACATCGCCTGGCCTGGATTTAACCATTGCCCTCCCAAGGCTCTGGATCTCGTTTAGCTCTCTCCTATCCTGATCCGTAGAGGGGAGGAAGTCCGTGAGACCCTAAAAGAAGCCCCAAAGAAATCCTGAACATGACAAGGGGCTGGTCCGGGGGGCTTAACACGTGCGGCTTATGGACGGGATAGAGAATGTAAATGCATTAATGGATGGCGGGTAATCCGGGCGGGCTGGGGGCTCGAAGGGTCCGCAGAGACCTCTCTGGATGGACCGGGGACTAAAACTGTAGAGTCTGGTGAAGATCACTTCATATAATTTAAAGGGGGTGGACAGACACTCTGTGTAGTGGATGAACTGGGACACTGCAACTTAGCTCCTACCCAAGCAAATGAGAGATGATCTGCAGTACCTGTTCTGTCCACTACACAGAGAACGGCGCTGTCTGCTTCCTGCTCCTTTCTCTGTGTATTTACTACTAAGAACAGCCAATCAGTAGGGGTGCTGGGTGCCAACCCCCAACAATCTGATACTGATGACTAACTGCAAGATAGGTCATTAAAGGGGCTGTGCCATCTCAAGGATCCTATTTATACTGGTAGCTTGTGTAAATTGAAGATTTTTCCCAAATATACGCTGCTTTGTTTGCCTGCTATGTGACCTTATTCCTCCCATTGTTTACACAGCGTTGCTATAACCACGGACCTATAGGACAACTGACGTCAATCACTGCTTTTGTCGGAGGGGAGCACCTAACCCCTCATCATTATGTTCTCATGGCTGAATTTAAGATTTTACCTCCACGTCACATTCATTTCTGTAGGGGGCAGGGTCTTGGCTCACAGGTCCGGAAAGCTCGGTGAGGGGTCCACAGTTTTGGAAGAGTAGATACGGGTGTAAAGTTTCTGCATTCAAAGTAAAAAAAAACAAAAAACAAACAGACCATAAATAAATAGACAAATAGATACAAAACATAAAGTCTGTTACATTGTATCAAACACAGGAACTCAGAGCAAAGCAATTCTAGTGACACCTCCAAACAGCAGCTCTGGGTGTGACTAGAGGATGAAATCTATTGTAACCTCTGGACAGCGAAGACAGTTCTGTAAATACAGCTCTAGATGTCACTGGAGTATAAAATATAATGTGACAGCACAAATACAAATGCAGCTTTAGATGTGATTATTCTAAGACATGATGGAAGTGACTAGAGTATGACATGTCGTAAGTACAGTAAAGTATGACGGGTCGTTGAGGGGTTAATGGACAGACTAGTAGCCATCAGCTGTAACCTACGACCTGTTATGCTCTGCTGAGGACTTGCTGCTCTGGTGGTGAGCAGAGAACTGGAAGGGATCCTTTAGTGGTGACACTATAACTGTATACACATTAACCTCTTAATTGCCACATTTCACGCTGTGGGTTTTTTTCCCCTGCAGATATTCTCAGATGTTTTTATTGCAGGTCCCGCGGCCGCAGAGCGACGACTGAAGGGTCAGATGAGGATCCTCAAGTGTCCGGTCAGGAGGAGAAACCGCAGCAGAGTACGAGCTATATCTGTTATTTACTGAGCTCAATATACGGCATTATAAAGGCACAGCCAAAATAGCTGTTTATCCAGAACGGTCCGCTTAACCCCTGAGTGGCTGGGGTATATATATATATATATATACTATGACATCACTTTACAATCAGCTGAGGGCCAACCTCTGGGGTCCACCAATGGTGATAGAGAAGGCCTCGCAGTGCTCAAAGGGGGTGGCCAGGAATGTTGTATATTTCCATAAGGGGATCGGCTATTCTGCGGTGCGTCCGGGCCCCAGACTATAAACTGCAAACTCTGGTAAGGCCCCATTCTCGTGTCCATCACACGGTGGGTGCCTAGAGGGTAACTATCCTGCCTTAGAATGTAACCCGGAGTGCCCCCACTATTATCTAACACAGTAATGGGAGGAAACTGGAAAACTCCTGTAAGGCCAGGGCGCCATAGCGGGACATATTCACCCGACAATATGGCAGAACTTCAGTCAACATTGTATCTCTATAGGGAAGCAAATTCTAAGTTCTCTTTCCTACCTGTATTAGGTTTGTGGTATCCACATATTGGAACTAATCGCAACTATTAGTCTTGGTTTATCCAAACAGATGCACAAACTTAATGGAGGAGCGAAGTCATAGCCCCCCCCCCCAAAAAAAAAAAAACCCGCTGAAGACTCTCTTATGAATGGACACCTCCACCAGTCACGTTCATCCTAGCAGTGAGGGAGGGGGGCTGCAGCATCAGGAGTTTTGGGGAAGGGTGCTGCCTATCAGAGGTTTTGGGGAGGGGTGCTGCAGCATCAGGAGTGTGGAGTCTGGGAAAAGGTGCTACAGCTTAAAGATTTTGGGGTAGGTTTTTACAGCATAAGAAGCTTTGGGGTTGGAGAGGGGTTCTGCAATTCAGAGGTGTTGGGGAGGTGAGCTGCAGCTCAAACTTTTTAGGGAGGGGTGCTGCAGGGGAGAGGGGTGCTGGTCTGGGGAAAAGAGCTACAGCTCAAAGATTTTTGGCAGGGTTCTCCAGCATCAGAAGTTTTGGGGTTGGGAAGGAGTGCTGTAGCTCAGGAGTTTTGGGGAGGGGTGCTGCATCTCAGAGGTATTGTCGGAGGGGTGCTGCAGCTCAGGGGTTTGGGGAGGGGTGCTGCAGCTCAGGGGTTCGGGATAAGGGTGCTGCAGCTCAGGGGTATTGTTGGAGGGGTGCTGCAGCTCAGAGATTTGGGAAAGGGTGCTGCAGCTCGGGTATTGGGGTAGGGGTGCTGCAGCTCAGGGGTATTGTTGGAGGGGTGCTGCAGCTCAGGGGTTTGGGGTAGGGGTGCTGCAGCTCAGGGGGTTTGGGGGAGGGGTGCTGCAGCTCAGGGGTTTGGGGGAGGGGTGCGCAGCTCAGGGGTATTGTTGGAGGGGTGCTGTAGCTCAGGGGTTTTGGGGAGGGGTGTTTAGCACCAGGGTTTGGGGGGCCGCACATGATGACATGATGCTCAGGTCCCTGCAGTTTTGCTTTAGTAATAAGATAATTAAACTTTCACGACTCCTCTCCGCCGCCCTTTATTGCCAGCTGGAGGCGCAGCGCTGGCGGGGACTGTTTGCTTTGTTGAGGTCTTTTGCCTCAGAACTTTCCTTTCTATCTCTGTGTGAGAATTCTCCGTTACCTGTTTTATAAATGTTCTAATTATTCCGGACAGGCTCTGGGCTCGGAGATCACCTGCGCTGTCATTGTGCTTTGCCGCGCCGCCGAGCTTTGTGTTCTTTTGTTCACTTTTGTGACGGTAAATGAATAATATGCCTTTAAAATGTCTCCATTAACTCTTTACATTCTGTCAACTAGAAACATTTATACCCCTGATCCCAAAAAATAAGTCACCGTATCCTATTCTGTTCAGACATTGCTTATTAAGAAAAGTTTGTAGCCATTGGCTATGGCAGCCGGGCGGTCTCAGTGATATTGGTGCGGCTCCCAAACTTACAGCCAGTAATATACCGCTACAATGTGACACCTAAGACTCCAAAGAATAAGAGACGGCCTCATATAATAGATCTGCACAAACCATCAGGATCCTGCGGAGACAGCTATTAGGTATAAAGTGAAACTCCTCCCATAGACAGCAGCGGAGCCTGTGACTTAATGCTAATGGCTGGGTTCTTCCGCTTGTAGAAAACTAAGTGAGCGGCACCCATTGAAGTCTATGGGAGGCGGTTTTTTCAGCGCGGAAAATCCAGCGCCATAAACAGCGCCACTTTCCTCCGTGTGAATACTGGACGTGATGCTCACTCACTGCAGATAAGCTGTATGATTGTACGGTGACATTGTCTACATGGGATAATGGCCGCCTGTTCCTCAGAATATTTGTGGTCTCTTGGTCCGAGCTCATTGCTTCATTCCTGCAGTGGTGGTTGTAATGTGGACCAGGCTCTATATCCAGCGACATGAATCAATGTGCGCACTGTGGAGAATTCCTGATTTGAAAGATTCGAGGTCACACAATATAAGACAGGAAACTCACAGAACTAATATTAGGAGTGAAAGTTAAATCTGGAGCCATAAACCTGTAAATAGCAAACCAGCGCTGTGGCCGATGATCCGGGGGCAAGTGACCACAATGAGGAGGCCAATACCATGGCAAAGCGGCACAAGTCAGGGGGAATATAATGTAGCAGATGTCCCCGGCAGTCCTATGTAACACTGCAGTCCTATGTAAGGTGACTTGCTCAGCTTGCTATCTATACTGTGATGAGTTGGCGCAGGGATACAGAGGGTATAAATTATAGATGCTCCTCATTCGCCGCCTCCGTTGCTCGGGGTGTAGACTCGGTCCTCGGATCTATTATTTATTGAACCCCATTTGTGTCATTTTGTCATCTGACAAATGATTTGAGAATTAGCAGATTATGACAGACTGGAGGAGTCGGGGCAGCATTATGGCGCTATATCAGTGTACGGTCATGTGAATAGCAGAACGTGAACTCGCCATATACGTACTTGTAGTTTGCTTGTGAGTCCTGGTCTGCAAAGATCCTGGAACAAGAGACCTGAAATAATACAGAATATTATTGTAGTGTTGTTAGATGTGTATAGCGGTATATACAAAGTACACTGTTACTTACACTATATTATCAGAGCACTGTATGGCGGTATATATATATATATATATATATATATATATATATATATATATATATATAATATTACAGTATATATTATCTGGGCACTGTATGACGGTATTTATATATTATATTACAGTATATTATATATAATAATATTACAGTATATTATGTGAGCACAGTAAGGCGGTATATATTATATTATATATAATATTACAGTATATTACCTGAGCACTGTAAGACAGTATATATATATATATATATATATATATATATATTATATTACAGTATATTATGTGAGCACTGTATGACGGTATTTATATATATTTTATATATAATATCACAGTATATTATGTGAGCACTATATGACGGTATATATATATATATATATATATATATATATTACAGTATATATATATTATATTACAGTATATTATATATAACATCACAGTATATTATGTGAGCACTGTATGATGGTATTTATATATATTACAGTATATCATATATATTACAGTATATTATGTGAGCACAGTAAGGCGGTATATATATTATATTACAGTATATTATATATAATATTACAGTATATTACCTGAGCACTGTAAGGCAGTATTTATATATTTATATATATAATATTATATTACAGTATATTATGTGAGCACTGTATGACGATATATATATATATATATATATATATATATATATATATATAATATTACAGTATATTATATACAATATTGCAGTATATTACCTGAGCACACATATATATATATATATATATATATATATATACACACACATATATAACAGTATATTATGTGAGCACTGTATGACGGTATATATATATATATATATATATATATATATATATATATGATATTGCAGTATATTATCTGAGCACTGTACATATATATATATAATATTACAGTATATTATGTGAGCACTGTATGACGGTATTTATATATATATATGATATTACAGTATATTATCTGAGCACTATATATTTATATATTATATTACAGTATATATTATCTGAGTGGTTTGATAATTACGGCACTGCGGACACAATGTGTCTTCTCGTGAGGTTTTTCCATGGCTAGATATTACTGGGACGGTTCCTACAATAGTTTTACTTGCCTGTGTACAAACTTCATTCAGTTGTGTGCAGACTTCAGTGCAGCGCTCGTTGTGACACTTTCTTTATACTTTATCGCCATCTGCTGGGGACTGGTGGGATAGCTTTGGATCTAGCAGAGCCGGCAGGTATCGGACATCCAGGAACTAAGCTGACAACCTGCGAGCACATGACAACATTGTGTCACTTATTTAGGTCAGGCTAAGGTGCGCGACATTCAGGAAGCTTCTATAAAGCGGAGACTGGTACAGGGACTTATTACACCATGCATGTCATGCTAAGGATTCTGGGAACTCAGATTATTCCTTTAGGCTTCTATTAATCTATAGGGAGCTCCTGCCATTAGGTGGCGCTAGCAGCAAATCCTCTTTTTACCAGTAAGGTTTTATTTGCATATTGCTTACCCAGAATCCTTAGCAGGGCATGCCTGGTCTAATAAGTCCCTGAACCAATCTCTTCCTAATGACAGACAGTTACCCTTCTGATTCAGCTAAATGCAGAATGGTGGACTATAACGGCGGTCGTCCTCCCCGAGCGGCTCATCCTATAAGCCAAATAATGTCACTGCTGCAGTTTGATTAACAAATCACAATAAACCATAAACCACAGCGAAAGGAGAGTAAAGCATTATATTATATGTAAGACGTGATTTTGTGTTACATATGGGATAGCTAAGCATTAATTCAGTGTTATATATGGGATTTGTAAGCAGTGGTCTGGTATAATACATAGGCTATATGAGCAATGATACAAAGTTATATAATAGCTATGTAAGTATTGATACAATGTTAGGGCCCCTTCACACAGAGTTTACACTTCAATGGGAGCCGTCTTTCTGTGCGCTCTCATTGAAGTGAATGGGATGTGTGTGGAAGCGCTTGTGTATACGTGTCTGAATGAGTGGAGCATAAACTCCGTGTGAAGGGGCCCTTATAGATTAAATATGTAAGAACTGATACAATGTTATAGATTAGATATGTAAGAATTGATACAATGTTATAGATGAGATATGTAAGTATTGATACAACGTTATATATTAGATATGTAAGAACTGATACAATGTTATAGATTAGATATGTAAGAATTGATACAATGTTATATATTAGATATGTAAGAATTGATACAATGTTATATCTTACATATGTAAGAATTGATACAATGTTATAGATTAGATATATAAGTATTGATACAATGTTATATATTAGATATGTAAGAACTGATACAATGGTATAGATTAAATATGTAAGAATTGATACAATGTTATAGATTAGCTAAGCAACAATTGATACAATGTTATATATTAAATATGTAAGAATAAATACAATGTTATGGATTAGATATGTAATAATAATAATAATATATATTATTATTATTATATATAGATATATATAGTCCTAGGAGTCCTGACAGTGTCATACACTATGTATTATAGATATATATAGTCCTAGGAGTCCTGACAGTGTCATACACTATGTATTATAGATATATATAGTCCTAGGAGCCCTGACAGTGTCATACGCTATGTATTATAGATATATATATATATATATATATATATATATATATATATATATATATATTCCTAGGAGCCCTGACAGTGTCATACGCTATGTATTATAGATATATATAGTCCTAGGCGCCCTGACAGTGTCATACACTATGTATTATAGATAGGTTCCTAGGAGCCCTGACAGTGTCATACACTATGTATTATAGATAGGTTCCTAGGAGCCCTGACAGTGACATACACTATGTATTATAGATAGGTTCCTAGGAGCCCTGACAGTGTCATACACTATGTATTATAGATATATATAGTCCTAGGCGCCCTGACAGTGTCATACACTATGTATTATAGATAGGTTCCTAGGAGCCCTGACAGTGACATACACTATGTATTATAGATAGGTTCCTAGGAGCCCTGACAGTGTCATACACTATGTATTATAGATATATATAGTCCTAGGAGCCCTGACAGTGTCATACACTATGTATTATAGATATATATAGTCCTAGGAGCCCTGACAGTGTCATACGCTATGTATTATAGATATATATATATATTCCTAGGAGTCCTGACAGTGTCATACGCTATGTATTATAGATATATATAGTCCTAGGCGCCCTGACAGTGTCATACACTATGTATTATAGATAGGTTCCTAGGAGCCCTGACAGTGTCATACACTATGTATTATAGATAGGTTCCTAGGAGCCCTGACAGTGACATACACTATGTATTATAGATAGGTTCCTAGGAGCCCTGACAGTGTCATACACTATGTATTATAGATATATATAGTCCTAGGAGCCCTGACAGTGTCATACACTATGTATTATAGATATATATAGTCCTAGGAGCCCTGACAGTGTCATACGCTATGTATTATAGATATATATATATATATTCCTAGGAGTCCTGACAGTGTCATACGCTATGTATTATAGATATATATAGTGCTAGGAGCCCTGACAGTGTCATACACTATGTATTATAGATATATATAGTCCTAGGAGTCCTGACAGTGTCATACACTATGTATTATAGATATATATAGTCCTAGGAGCCCTGACAGTGTCATACACTATGTATTATAGATATATATAGTCCTAGGAGCCCTGACAGTGTCATACACTATGTATTATAGATATATATAGTCCTAGGAGCCCTGACAGTGTCATACACTATGTATTATAGATATATATAGTCCTAGGGGCCCTGACAGTGTCATACACTATGTATTATAGATATATATAGTCCTAGGAGCCCTGACAGTGTCATACACTATGTATTATAGATATATAGTCCTAGGAGCCCTGACAGTGCCATACACTATGTATTATAGGTATATATAGTCCTAGGAGTCCTGACAGCGTCATACACTATGTATTATAGATATATATATAGTCCTAGGAGTCCTGACAGTGTCATACACTATGTATTATAGATATATATAGTCCTAGGAGTCCTGACAGTGTCATACACTATGTATTATAGATATATATATAGTCCTAGGAGCCCTGACAGTGTCATACACTATGTATTATAGATATATATAGTCCTAGGAGCCCTGACAGTGTCATACACTATGTATTATAGATATATATAGTCCTAGGAGCCCTGACAGTGTCATACACTATGTATTATAGATATATATATAGTCCTAGGAGCCCTGACAGTGTCATACACTATGTATTATAGATATATATAGTCCTAGGAGCCCTGACAGTGCCATACACTATGTATTATAGGTATATATAGTCCTAGGAGTCCTGACAGTGTCATACGCTATGTATTATAGATATATATATATATATATATATATATTCCTAGGAGTCCTGACAGTGTCATACGCTATGTATTATAGATATATATAGTCCTAGGAGCCCTGACAGTGTCATACACTATGTATTATAGATATATATAGTCCTAGGAGCCCTGACAGTGTCATACACTATGTATTATAGATATATATAGTCCTAGGAGTCCTGACAGTGTCATACACTATGTATTATAGATATATATATATATAGTCCTAGGAGCCCTGACAGTGTCATGCACTATGTATTATAGATATATATAGTCCTAGGAGCCCTGACAGTGTCATACACTATGTATTATAGATATATATAGTCCTAGGAGCCCTGACAGTGTCATGCACTATGTATTATAGATATATATAGTCCTAGGAGCCCTGACAGTGTCATACACTATGTATTATAGATATACACTCACCGGCCACTTTATTAGGTACACCTGTCCAACTGCTCGTTAACACTTAATTTCTAATCAGCCAATCACATGGCGGCAACTCAGTGCATTTAGACATGTAGACATGGTCAAGACAATCTCCTGCAGTTCAAACCGAGCATCAGTATGGGGAAGAAAGGTGATTTGAGTGCCTTTGAACGTGGCATGGTTGTTGGTGCCAGAAGGGCTGGTCTGAGTATTTCAGAAACTGCTGATCTACTGGGATTTTCACGCACAACCATCTCTAGGGTTTACAGAGAATGGTCCGAAAAAGAAAAAACATCCAGTGAGCGGCAGTTCTGTGGGCGGAAATGCGTTGTTGATGCCAGAGGTCAGAGTAGAATGGCCAGACTGGTTCCAGCTGATAGAAAGGCAACAGTGACTCAAATAGCCACCCGTTACAACCAAGGTAGCCAGACGAGCATCTCTGAACGCACAGTACGTCGAACTTTGAGGCAGATGGGCTACAGCAGCAGAAGACCACACCGGGTGCCACTCCTTTCAGCTAAGAACAGGAAACTGAGGCTACAATTTGCACAAGCTCATCGAAATTGGACAATTGAAGATTGGAAAAACGTTGCCTGGTCTGATGAGTCTCGATTTCTGCTGCGACATTCGGATGGTAGGGTCAGAATTTGGCGTCAACAACATGAAAGCATGGATCCATCCTGCCTTGTATCGGTAACGGTTCAGGCTGGTGGTGGTGGTGTCATGGTGTGGGGAATATTTTCTTGGCACTCTTTGGGCCCCTTGGTACCAATTGAGCATCGTTGCAATGCCAAAGCCTACCTGAGTATTGTTGCTGACCATGTCCATCCCTTTATGACCACAATGTACCCAACATCTGATGGCTACTTTCAGCAGGATAATGCAATGCCATGTCATAAAGCTGGAATCATCTCAGACTGGTTTCTTGAACATGACAATGAGTTCACTGTACTCCAATGGCCTCCACAGTCACCAGATCTCAATCCAATAGAGGAGCATCTTTGGGATGTGGTGGAACGGGAGATTCGCATCATGGATGTGCAGCCGACAAATCTGCGGCAACTGTGTGATGCCATCATGTCAATATGGACCAAAATCTCTGAGGAATGCTTCCAGCACCTTGTTGAATCTATGCCACGAAGAATTGAGGCAGTTCTGAAGGCAAAAGGGGGTCCAACCCGTTACTAGCATGGTGTACCTAATAAAGTGGCCGGTGAGTGTATATATAGTCCTAGGAGCCCTGACAGTGTCATACACTATGTATTATAGATATATATAGTCCTAGGAGTCCTGACAGTGTCATACACTATGTATTATAGATATATATATAGTCCTAGGAGCCCTGACAGTGTCATACACTATGTATTATAGATATATATAGTCCTAGGAGCCCTGACAGTGTCATACACTATGTATTATAGATATATATAGTCCTAGGAGTCCTGACAGTGTCATACACTATGTATTATAGATATATAGATATATAGTCCTAGGAGCCCTGACAGTGTCATACACTATGTATTATAGATATATATAGTCCTAGGAGCCCTGACAGTGTCATACACTATGTATTATAGATATATATAGTCCTAGGAGTCCTGACAGTGTCATACACTATGTATTATAGATATATATAGTCCTAGGAGTCCTGACAGTGTCATACACTATGTATTATAGATATATATAGTCCTAGGAGCCCTGACAGTGTCATACACTATGTATTATAGATATATATAGTCCTAGGAGTCCTGACAGTGTCATACACTATGTATTATAGATATATATAGTCCTAGGAGTCCTGACAGTGTCATACACTATGTATTATAGATATATATAGTCCTAGGAGCCCTGACACTGTCATACACTATGTATTATAGATATATATAGTCCTAGGAGCCCTGACAGTGTCATACACTATGTATTACAGATATATATATATATATATATATATATATATATATATATATATATATATATATATAGTCCTAGGAGTCCTGACAGTGTCATACACTATGTATTATAGATATATAGTCCTAGGAGTCCTGACAGTGTCATACACTATGTATTATAGATATATATAGTCCTAGGAGCCCTGACAGTGTCATACACTATGTATTATAGATATATATAGTCCTAGGAGTCCTGACAGTGTCATACACTATGTATTATAGATATATATAGTCCTAGGAGCCTTGACAGTGTCATTCACTATGTATTATAGATATATATAGTCCTAGGAGCCCTGACAGTGTCATACACTATGTATTATTTTTCAAATCAAATCAAAAAGCTTTATTGGTACGTCCGAATAAATATTTGGCATTGCCAAAGCTAGTAGAGTGGGGGGGGAGTTGGACTCGGGTGGGTGGTGGGGGTGGTGTGGGTGGTTTGGGGTATAACAGTCCATGGAGTCTCATCTCCCTCTTCGTTGGTGACCGTTATATGGGGAGGTGGGGTGGGGCGGTTGGTTTGGGGTATAACAGTCCGTGGAGTCTCATCTTCCTCTTCGTTGGTGACTGCTATATGGGGAGGTGGGGTGGGGTGGGTGTTTTGGGATAAATATAACAGTCCGTGGAGTCTCATCTTCCTCTTATTTGGTGACAGCTGGACACGTATTGGGCAGCGATCTCCACAGTGGCCTCTTCTTCTCCCAGTAGGATGTAGAGTTTCCTCTTCTCGTCTGCAGATATGAAGTCTGGGATGTGAGCAGAGAGTCTTTGGTAGTAGACGGCCCTCACAGCTGAGTATTTGGTGCAGTGTAGCAGGAAGTGGGTCTCGTCTTCTAGGACCCCCTGGTCACAGTGCTGGCACAGTCTCTTCTCCCGTGGCTTGTACGTCTGCCTGTATCGCCCCGTCTCTATCTCTAGGTTGTGGGCGCTCAGTCTGTACCGGCTCAGGGTCTGTCTGTGCTTGGGGTGGCGTATTCTCTCCAGGTAGGTGGCCATGGTGTAGTCCCTTTGTAGGGATTGGTACACGGTGAGTTTCTTGGAGTTATTTATTTCGTTTCTCCATTCTTCAATGTACCGCTCTCTGTTTGCCTCTGTGGTCGCCTTTATTTCGGCCTTGGTTATCATCTGTTGGTGTTTTTGGTTTGGTGGTTGGCTGTTGTTTGGTTGTTGAATGTCTGGTTTGCTCAGGTGGCTTAGCCATGCTTGGTGGTGGTAGGAGTCAGGCTTGCTCCCCTGGATGTGTGCCTGGAAAGCTAGCGCCCTCTTCTGTATGGTGAGCCATAGGGGGAGTCTGCCTAGCTCTGCCCTGCAGGCCATGTTGGTGGTGTTGCGATGGACATGGAGCAGGTATTTGCAGAACTCCAAGTGGAAGTTCTCTGTTGGGCTGGAATCCCACTTTGTCTGGTCTGGGTAGGTGGCTGGGCCCCAAACCTCGCTGCCATAGAGAAGGATCGGGGAGATGACTGCGTCAAATATCTTCAGCCAGACCCTCACCGGTGGTTTGAGGTGGTACAGTATTATATATATATATATATATATATATATATACACACAGTATAGTCCTAGGAGTCCTGACAGTGTCATACACTATATATTATATATATATATATATATATATATATATATATATATACAGTATAGTCCTAGGAGTCCTGACAGTGTCATGCACTATGTATTACAGATATATATATATAGTCCTAGGAGTCCTGACAGTGTCATACACTATGTATTATAGATATATATATAGTCCTAGGAGCCCTGACAGTGTCATACACTATGTATTATAGATATATATAGTGCTAGGAGTCCTGACAGTGTCATACACTATGTATTATAGATATATATAGTCCTAGGAGCCCTGACAGTGTCATACACTATGTATTATAGATATATATAGTCCTAGGAGCCCTGACAGTGTCATACACTATGTATTATAGATATATATAGTGCTAGGAGTCCTGAATCTTATAAGATACCACAATAATATTCACTCCTTGATTTCTAACAAGCTTCTACTAGCTGAACATGCAAACTGTGTTGTAAAATTTCAATAAAAACTGAGAATGTAAGACACCATACCTGTGAGCGGTTCTCTGTGATATGACAAGGAGGGCCCATAGTTTGGTACAGGTAGCCATTCCAGATGCTACAGCGCCCCTTTAATATGAAAAATCTACATAAAGTGCAAATGGCCTAAAATAAAGACATGACTCCTCACCTGCCCCCGGGGCCCCTGCCCGGCTCCTGGTCTGCTCCTCCAGTGTCTGGCCCTCAGGTGCTGTATATCTGTATCATGGCAGCCATTATATAATCGCAGTGCTAGTATTAATGCACACGGCCACGGCAGCCACTGCTCACAGGATTTATCCTATTACTGTTATGGCAGATGCAAGTAGTTAAACATGGCGGAGACTCAGAAGCTGAGAGACCCTAAGGAGGTGGAATAAATCCAGTATATAATCTATATGTATAAACCTCAGAATCTGTAGTGTCCGCTCTATACAAATCCACCGTCCTCACCCCAGGAGAAATGTGAAGGGGAAAGTGCTGAGGGGAAAACAACAGTTGTGACTGACAGAGCGAAGACTGCCTGATAGTAAGAGAGTCACTGACTGTACAGGGAGCAGCTGAGGTAAAGTGAAAGCTGAGCTCTGATTAGTTGTTATAGGCAACTCCACACTCCTGCCTGTGAGGCGGCTCCTTCAGGGCCTAGTAATACAGCGAGGCCTGCTCTATAGTTACTCTCCTCCTATTACACCTCTATCAGTGTCAGGGCCTAGTAATACAGCGAGGCCTGCTCTATAGTTACTCTCCTCCTATTACATCTCTATCGGTGTCAGGGCCTAGTAATACAGTGAGGCCTGCTCTATAGTTACTCTCCTCCTATTACATCTCTATCAGTGTCAGGCCTAGTAATACAGTGAGGCCTGCTCTATAGTTACTCTCCTCCTATTACATCTCTATCAGTGTCAGGGCCTAGTAATACAGCGAGGCCTGCTCTATAGTTACTCTCCTCCTATTACATCTCTATCAGTGTCAGGCCTAGTAATACAGTGAGGCCTGCTCTATAGTTACTCTCCTCCTATTACATCTCTATCAGTGTCAGGGCCTAGTAATACAGTGAGGCCTGCTCTATAGTTACTCTCCTCCTATTACATCTCTATCAGTGTCAGGGCCTAGTAATACAGTGAGGCCTGCTCTATAGTTACTCTCCTCCTATTACATCTCTATCAGTGTCAGGGCCTAGTAATACAGTGAGGCCTGCTCTATAGTTACTCTCCTCCTATTACATCTCTATCAGTGTCAGGCCTAGTAATACAGTGAGGCCTGCTCTATAGTTACTCTCCTCCTATTACACCTCTATCGGTGTCAGGCCTAGTAATACAGTGAGGCCTGCTCTATAGTTACTCTCCTCCTATTACATCTCTATCAGTGTCAGGCCTAGTAATACAGTGAGGCCTGCTCTATAGTTACTCTCCTCCTATTACATCTCTATCAGTGTCAGGGCCTAGTAATACAGTGAGGCCTGCTCTATAGTTACTCTCCTCCTATTACATCTCTATCGGTGTCAGGGCCTAGTAATACAGTGAGGCCTGCTCTATAGTTACTCTCCTCCTATTACATCTCTATCGGTGTCAGGGCCTAGTAATACAGCGAGGCCTGCTCTATAGTTACTCTCCTCCTATTACATCTCTATCGGTGTCATGGCCTAGTAATACAGCGAGGCCTGCTCTATAGTTACTCTCCTCCTATTACATCTCTATCAGTGTCAGGGCCTAGTAATACAGTGAAGCCTGCTCTATAGTTACTCTCCTCCTATTACATCTCTATCAGTGTCAGGGCCTAGTAATACAGTGAGGCCTGCTCTATAGTTATTCTCCTCCTATTACATCTCTATCAGTGTCAGGGCCTAGTAATACAGTGAGGCCTGCTCTATAGTTACTCTCCTCCTATTACATCTCGGGGTCAGGGCCTAGTAATACAGTGAAGCCTGCTCTATAGTTACTCTCCTCCTATTACATCTCTATCAGTGTCAGGGCCTAGTAATACAGCGAGGCCTGCTCTATAGTTACTCTCCTCCTATTACATCTCTATCAGTGTCAGGCCTAGTAATACAGCGAGGCCTGCTCTATAGTTACTCTCCTCCTATTACATCTCTATCAGTGTCAGGGCCTAGTAATACAGTGAGGCCTGCTCTATAGTTACTCTCCTCCTATTACACCTCTATCAGTGTCAGGGCCTAGTAATACAGCGAGGCCTGCTCTATAGTTACTCTCCTCCTATTACATCTCTATCGGTGTCAGGCCTAGTAATACAGTGAGGCCTGCTCTATAGTTACTCTCCTCCTATTACATCTCTATCAGTGTCAGGGCCTAGTAATACAGTGAGGCCTGCTCTATAGTTACTCTCCTCCTATTACATCTCGGGGTCAGGTGAGTACTACATAGTATAATAATATAGATCACATATAATGATATTAGTCTGTGGGGTCTGTGCACAGTTACAGCTCAGCACTTACTATTACACATGTATTCTGTTTGGGGGTGTCTTGGCCTCTTCTTTAGTCACCGAGTAGTTGAGTATTTCGGCCCTGAGAGGAGGCTGCTACAAGTGTAATAATAATATATAGAAGAAGATTCAGACAGCACCTTCCAATGTGAACAGGTGCAAGCTACCGTGGCAAAACACATAAAAACAGAAAAATCTAGCTGCCCTCTGACACAGCACAAAGGTTATAAGGAACAAAGAAAAACTTTAAAAAAAAATACTATAAAATAAATATCTAAATAAATTTGAGGTTCTTTATATATTTAGTCTATAGTATTTTTATAGTTTTTCTTTGTTCCTTATTGCCTTTGTGCTGTGTCAGAGGGCTGCTGGATTTTTCTGTTTTAATAATAATAATAATAATAATAATAATAATAATAATAATAGATATCAATATATAATAACATCAAAGGTGGATAGCACTGTGTGCTGGGAGGTGCTGTCCATATATACAGTATATATATATTTTTCCCTAATCTGCCATATTTGTCCCCTAATCTTCCATAGTTCCCCCTAATCTTCCATATTTGCCCCTAATCTGCCATATTTGCCCTAATCTTCCATATTTGCCCTAATATGCCATATTTCCCCCCTAATCTGCCATATTTGCCCCCTAATCTGCCATATTTCCCCCCTAATCTGCCATATTTCCCCCCTAATCTGCCATATTTCCCCCCTAATCTGCCATATTTGCCCCCTAATCTACCATATTTGCCCCCTAATCTGCCATACTTGCGCCATTTCTTTCTGCTTCCCAGCACTTGAGCCTAATTTTTGCCCGCTTTGTGGATTGGGCGGAGCAGGAGGTGCCATGTCTAGGACTCTCCACATTAAGAGCTAGGGCTGAGCCGTGCCGATTGAGTTAACCATCAGCTGCTATCGGCAGAGCGCGGGGCGTATTTAACACCAATTTAATGAGAGTAATTAGGAGTCGGCCGGCGAGTCTCTGTCTCCAGCTGTGAACTGTAATTTGTTTAGCGGCTTCTATGGCGGGATGTTATTTCTACGGATAAACAGCGGCTCTTCCTCACGTGCACAACCTTCCAATTATATCCACATACAAGTCATGGAGAGGTTTCATAGCAGACGCAGATTTCATCAGCGCAAATTATCACAATTATTCTTACTCTTCACATAATGAGATCTGCCCGATAATGTCCGACTTAAAGGGATCACTTAATGAAGTGCGATTTCTCCATCGCTGGTGTAAATTTACATGTAATTGAACTTTGGTAATTATTTTATTACAATATCATCGTCAGTCTCCAAAGTCACTTTATGGGGGTTTATTCCAAGAACCCGGAATGTTAGGACCACCATAGTAGGTGACCGCAACGGCCGGGAGATCCTGGAGGTGATACCCTCATCCCGATTGTCTGGCACCACCACAGTACTCTGACAACGCCGACCTGACTACCCCATGTTAGTCTGATGACACCACAGTAGTCTGACAACGCCGGTCTGACTACCCCACATTAGTCTGATGACACCACAGTAGTCTGACAACGCCGGTCTGACTACCCCACATTAGTCTGATGACACCACAGTAGTCTGACAACGCCGGTCTGACTACCCCACATTAGCCTGATGACACCACAGTAGTCTGACAACGCCGGTCTGACTACCCCACATTAGCCTGATGACACCACAGTAGTCTGACAACGCCGGTCTGACTACCCCACATTAGTCTGATGACACCACAGTAGTCTGACAACACCGACCTGACTATCCCACATTAGCCTGATGACACCACAGTAGTCTGACAACGCCGGTCTGACTACCCCACATTAGCCTGATGACACCACAGTAGTCTGACAACGCCGGTCTGACTACCCCACATTAGCCTGATGACACCACAGTAGTCTGACAACGCCGGTCTGACTACCCCACATTAGTCTGATGACACCACAGTAGTCTGACAACACCGACCTGACTATCCCACATTAGTCTGATGACACCACAGTAGTCTGACAACACCGACCTGACTATCCCACATTAGTCTGATGA
This sequence comes from Leptodactylus fuscus, assembly GCF_031893055.1. Classification (NCBI taxonomy): domain Eukaryota; kingdom Metazoa; phylum Chordata; class Amphibia; order Anura; family Leptodactylidae; genus Leptodactylus; species Leptodactylus fuscus. Next base: position 1,615,748 of record NC_134274.1, on the reverse strand, counting down.
CACCACAGTAGTCTGACAACACCGACCTGACTATCCCACATTAGTCTGATGACACCACAGTAGTCTGACAACGCCGGTCTGACTACCCCACATTAGTCTGACGACACCACATTAGTCTGACAACGCCGACCTGACTACCCCACATTAGTCTGGCAACGCCGAACTGACTACCCCACATTAGTCTGGCAACGCCGAACTGACTACCCCACATTAGTCTGGCAACGCCGAACTGACTACCCCACATTAGTCTGATGGCACCACATTACTCTGACAACTCCACATTAGTCTGATGACACCACATTAGTCTGACAACTTCACATCTGACAACTCCACATTAGTCTGACGACACCTCATGTTGTCAGATTAACAAGCAATTTGAGGGGCCACACGGTGGCTCAGTGGTTAGCACTGCAGCCTTGCAGCGCTGGATCCTGGTGTTCAAATCCCACCAGGGGCAAAAAAAAAACCATCTGCAAGGAGTTTGTATGTTCTCCCCGTGTTTGCATGGATTTCCATCCCATATTCCAAAAAAGACATACTGATAGGGAAAAATGTACATAGTGAGCTCTATGTGGGGCTCACAATCTACAAAAAAAAAAAAAAAAAAAAAAAAAGATTAACAAGTAATTTCATGCTAATCTGGAAAAGGGAAATATATTTGCGAAATTCTGGTGTAGCAGAAAATCAGATTATATATATATATATATATATATATATATATACAGGCAAAGGGAAAATTAAGATGGCAGGTTCCTTCCGCTGAGGTGTTTGGTGTCTACAAGGTGACTGGCGGGAGTTTGGGTCCAGGTTTCAGGAGTTGTTTTAGACCCGGGCTCATACTCCAGTCCTGGTTTTGTTGGGTGACCCAAGTGTTTGGCTATTGTAGAGCTGAGGTTACCCAAGGAGGGGCTGCGGCCATCTCTTGTACCCACTGCCCTGGGTGTCTGGAGGAGAAATCCCCACATCAGCCGCCGTATACTGGTGAGACTCTGGAATGATTCTCTTTGTATCCTGCAGTAAGGACTGTGTATGTTACTTCATCTTGTGCCTTCCTGCTGTTTGATTTATGATGGACTGTGTGAGCTGTGACTTATACTACTACTGCCCCTGTTTGCTGGTCCCTGCGCCTCCATGTGCCCGACCACCCTAATAACCAGCCTACTGTGAAGGTCCTGCATTTACACTGTATACATACAGAAATATACTGCTATATATCATCTGGCATCGTTTGGAGCAATCCTGTAACTGCTTTGCTTGCCTTGAGTTACATCAGACCTGATACACAAGTGACCTCCAGAGCTGCATTCACAATTCTGCTTTTTGCTGCTCTTGAAATTCCACATGAAGTTGGCTAAGTCTTTAGGATATTCCATTCTAGATTGATATAGAGTTCTCACTATTTGTTCATTTCTGATCATCTCAAAAGATCGCTATATATAGATATGGACTAATGTATGTATATATATATATATATATATATATCGGCTTCATATCTGTAAGTGAGCACCCGAGAGGTTTCAGTAACGTGTCCAATAATCCTTCTACTGGTTCCCATATGATACAGATACTTTTCCATATAATACAATATAACGCCCATATAAAACCGCCATATAGGTCTCCAATAAATTACTGTTGGTTATCTACATATCCCACCATACAATACCCAGATTCCTTATGCCTACGGTATATTGGCACAGCCGGCACACAATGGTTATCCTATGGTATATAGTGTGATATACTGTATATTACTGATACAAAATATTACAATCTGACTTCCAGATAATATTACCGTACATGATAAATAGTGATCTGTGGATAAATATATAGGTGTAATGTATACTGGGAGACTCCTGATTTAATCAAAGTTCTGGGCGACTTTCCCCTAAAACCTTCCCTGTCTCCATTATCTGTTATCTCTCTGCTCAGAATCTCTGCACTCACTGATATACGCCATTGACTCTGAGCATAGAAGCGTCCGGACCCTCCTGTATCTGTATATTACACAGCAGTTTTGGAGGGAGGGGGCTGCATGCACACATACACAGGGCTCTTATAGATACAGGTAGGATATAGGTGACCTTGTGCCCAGGAATAGCACAGTATGGACACGCAACTTCAGTGTCCCTGGTAGGAATCCCCCATGTGACATGGATATTTGGTGTGCAGTTGGGTGTTATATACTGTTCTTGCACAGGGGTCCTCATCTGTCTATGACCCCGTGTATTTCCTGGGGTGCTCCTAAGCCCTGGTGCCCAGTAGTGACCCCCACATTCTCCATCCCTCCTCTCCCTAACTTGCCGCGTCCTGACCAAAATGAGCAAATATCTGGTATCCTCTGGTGACTTTGTCCTTCTTAGCGGAATCGCTGCCCCTCTCCGGCGGAGGTCCTCGCCCTTTGCTACAATGTACAAATTTTCCCGGAACGCATTGTTCACTCCCAAATCGGTGGATTTGAAATGGAGATGAAAAGGCGAAGGGCGGCGGATTTTAGTGCATAACCTATTTTCAACACAAAAAATTCTGGAGGTGTGTGAATGGCGCGAGGCGGCGGACCTTTGGTGTTCCACGTCTTGTTAGAACACGGCGCCTATTCAGTGCGTGACATTTATCAATCACAGGGAAAGCGAGCCGACGGCCACCGGGATCTTCGCAACGCTTCCTTTTTGTTTCATTTGTGCTAAAGAGCAATTTTGTCCGTTTGAACGGAACCAGATTCTTCTCTCTCAGATCACATGAAAAAAAAAAAAAGAAAGTACTCAACTCTTTATAAGAAAAAAGCGTCTGTAACAATGCCGGCTTTGATAGAGAACAGAGGCGCCCAGACTGTGTTCCGATACGGGGCAGGCAGACTGCCTTCACAGAGCTTAAGAAGCGCCGAGCCCTGTGGCAGATACTACCGACTTGAAGCTCTTGTCAACCTCGTGTGATACAAAAGTGCTCACTCAAAGCCAAGAAACGCGATCAGCAAAGTTTCCGAGCAAGCGGCAAGTGTGCGGATGGAATAACACCATTTAACGGGGGAGGGGGATTAGCTCTCACGCTGCTCTTCCTTTGAGAGTTCCGAAGCCCCCGAAGGTTTGTATCATTGAAGCAATCCTTTATCCTAGGGTACACAAGGCGTCCCCCTCTTAATTGTCGTCCCCTGCCCTAGACTACAACTCTGTAAGTGACGGCGATAGAAATCTAATGAGACAAATAATGAGACCCTTCATGATTGGCTTCTGGAATGAACAACTTCTGCATATTCAGACAGTATAAGATGGCTGCAGGTCTGACTCCTGGAAGCCTTGTGTTGGACAGTCCATCTACCCGCACATGTCTACACAGTGGTGGCGGTGCAGGCCTGACATTGGTGGTACCCCATACTGCCCCTATTATATGTACGACATGTAGGTAGGAGGACAGAGGTAACCGTGGAAGAGACTGCGGCATGTATACGAGCGCTACAGCCTCTGCATACAGATATATATATAGGGGGTGCAGAAGGAGCTCTCACTGGTGGGCCCTAAGGCTTGAGGGGGCCCAGAGTTCTCACTTCAACATAAGACACAAGGATGATAAGTGGGGCCCATTACAGATTTTGCAGGAGCCTCACACTATATGTCTTAATACCAGTCATGGGATTATTCTGTGAGCGAGATCCCGGACTCTGCACAATACTAGCCTCATATCTACAACCAGGTCAGGAAGGTTTTGCAATACGATTTTGATGCAGTTTTAGCCATCTCTATGCACAGAGGTTGCTGTGGATCTAGTGGTTCCCCTATGGGGTGTGATGTGCACTATATACATCAGTCTATAAGTTGCTGCCCAGCAGCTCGTCCACCAGGTTTGTGGCCTCATTGAGCGTGTCTGGTTGTGACCGCTCCAGGAGACATTGAGTCACTTTATACCTTATACATCAGGTGTGATCTGAGGACAAGGACATGCAAGTGTCTCTTCCTCCTGTGCAGTCTCCTCCTCCTGCGCGGTCTCTTCTGCCTGTGCTGTCTCTTCCTCCTGCGCATTCTCTTCCACCTGTGCAGTCTCTTCCTCCTGCACAGTCTCTTCCGCCTGAGCAGTCTCTTTCTCCTTTCTTGAAGCATTTTGAGGCTTACTATGATCACTGATTTTAAAGAGGTTCTCCCATCTCAGTGTCTCAGCAGTCTTTCTGCTTCTCACTTCTTGTATTTGTCTCCTCCTCCTCCCTCCTGCTGAACAGGACACAGAACATTTATACAGATCAGATAATTTGCAGATGCTTGTACACAATGGACTCAGTGTTATCTGTGTGTTTACATAGAGAGACAACAGACTGGGCTTTATCAGCAAGCTGCAATTAGCTGAAGGATTGTCCTTCCCAAGAGCAGTGAGTGATGTCACTTGTCCTATAGGTCCGTGGTTATAGCAACGCTGTATAAACAATGGGAGGAATTAAGGTCATATAGCAGGCAAACAAAGCAGCATTTCTAAAGCAATATATTTCGGAAAAGTCTTCAGTTTATATAAGCTACCGGTATAGATAGGATCTTTGAGATGGGACAACCCTATAACTATGATACTATGATCAGTGTGTGATTAGTTATGTCTGACCACAAGTTATTACTCTGATACTACATTAGATCTCAGTGTGATTAGTTATGTCTGACTACCAGTTATTACTATGATACTACATTAGATCAGAGTGTGATTAGTTATGTCTGACCACAGGTTATTACTCTGATACTAAATTAGTTCTCAGTGTGATTAGTTATGTCTGAGCACCAGTTATTACTATGATAGTACATTAGATCCCAGTGTGATTAGTTATGTCTGAGCACCAGTTATTACTATGATAGTACATTAGATCCCAGTGTGATTAGTTATGTCTGAGCACCAGTTATTACTATGATAGTACATTAGATCCCAGTGTGATTAGTTATGTCTGACCACAGGTTATTACTCTGATACTAAATTAGTTCTCAGTGTGATTAGTTATGTCTGACTACCAGTTATTACTATGATAGTACATTAGATCCCAGTGTGATTAGTTATGTCTGAGCACCAGTTATTACTATGATAGTACATTAGATCAAAGTGTGATTAGTTATGTCTGAGCACCAGTTATTACTATGATAGTACATTAGATCCCAGTGTGATTAGTTATGTCTGAGCACCAGTTATTACTCTGATACTCAATTAGATCCCAGTGTGATTAGTTATGTCTGAGCACCAGTTATTACTCTGATACTACATTAGATCAGAGTATGATTAGCTATGTCTGAGCACCAGTTATTACTCTGATACTACATTAGATCAGAGTATGATTAGCTATGTCTGAGCATGATCTTTCCATAGCCTTCTATTGCATTTTTCGCCCTTTGTATTGCTATCTAGAAACTTTCATGCTTTAATTTGTTTTCTGAGCAGTTTACTTTGCAGCTCGGTGCCTGGCGTTTCATCTGCCCGCTCCTACAGCCCGCCACTCGGCACGCACCATTCAGAGCTCCAGCCTATTGTTCCCCGTGTGATGTCTGTGGGAGATTTTATTTTCTTTCAATGACACAAAAGCCGTGCGATTGCTCTTCATCTTCCTTTGACAAGTCTGTCAGCTGCAGGTATGCACGGCTCGTCTGAATGCAAACCCAGCTCCTCGCGCTCTGTGAGTTGTGTGTCTACCGGCAACTGCGGTGTCACAAGATATATCCAGATAAAAGGGGAGATCTGGTTAACATGGCGCCGCCGCCCTTGATCTTCCTCTGGAATCACAATCACAAGGAGGCTTTTCAAAGTTTCTTGTGAACCCAGAAGGATGGCGCTCCGAGAGCAGTCAGTGGACAGGAGGACGCCACCTCTCATCCCTGGCATCTCAGGATGGAGACATGGCATCTTCACGTCCCTCCTTGTCTCCTGCCCCGCTGGACCTGACACTCTACAGCTTGCTATAAAGGATGTGGAGAGCGACGCTTATCCATACAGATATCATGGCTTTCCCAAAAACGATAAATCGTGGAATGTCCGCAAAGGATCGTGTTAAGTCTCTGCAAGGACCACTAGGCATATGGGCCCAGGCAGGCACAGGGTCAAGGCACAAGTTCACACCCAACAGTCACGGCCAACATTGAGGAAGTCTTACAACTGCAAGAAGGAAAAGTCTCAGAATTCTGGAAATCCCCGAATAAATAGACACGTCAATGATATGCAAATGATAAAGAACAGAAACAAAACATCTGCATTTATTCAGTAAGAAGTATCACCCATGTGGTCATCAGACCAATCTCTGGCCATCATTGTGTCCAAGACAAAAGTGGGAGGGACTCTTCTCTGAAGAAGATAGACCTCCAATCCAGAATCATCACTATAGAGGATAGACCTCCATTCCAGAAACATCACTATAGAGGATAGACCTCCATTCCAGGACCCATCACTATATAGAGGATAGACCTCCATTCCAGGACTCCTCACTATAGAGGATAGGCCTCCATTCCAGGACTCCTCACTATAGAGAATAGACCTCCATTCCAGAAACATCACTATAGAGGATAGACCTCCATTCCAGGACCCATCACTATAGAGGATAGACCTCCAATACCAGGACACATCACTATATAGAGGATAGACCTCCATTCCAGGACCCCTCACTATATAGAGGATAGACCTCAATTCCAGGACACCTCACTATAGAGGATAGGCCTCCATTCCAGGACACATCACTATATAGAGGATAGACCTCCATTCCAGGACTCCTCACTATAGAGGATAGGCCTCCATTCCAGGACTCATCACTATATAGAGGATAGACCTCCATTCCAGGACACATCACTATATAGAGGATAGACCTCCATTCCAGGACTCCTCACTATAGAGGATAGACCTCCATTCCAGGACCCCTCACTATAGAGGATAGACCTCCATTCCAGGACACATCACTATAGAGGATAGACCTCCATTCCAGGACTCCTCACTATATAGAGGATAGACCTCCATTCCAGGACTCCTCACTATAGAGGATAGACCTCCATTCCAGGACTCCTCACTATAGAGGATAGACCTCCATTCCAGGACTCCTCACTATAGAGGATAGACCTCCATTCCAGGACACATCACTATAGAGGATAGACCTCCATTCCAGGACTCCTCACTATATAGAGGATAGACCTCCATTCCAGGACTCCTCACTATAGAGGATAGACCTCCATTCCAGGACACATCACTATAGAGGATAGACCTCCATTCCAGGACTCCTCACTATAGAGGATAGACCTCCATTCCAGGACTCCTCACTATAGAGGATAGACCTCCATTCCAGGACACATCACTATAGAGGATAGACCTCCATTCCAGGACTCCTCACTATATAGAGGATAGACCTCCATTCCAGGACTCCTCACTATAGAGGATAGACCTCCATTCCAGGACTCCTCACTATAGAGGATAGACCTCCATTCCAGGACACATCACTATATAGAGGATAGACCTCCAATACCAGGACACATCACTATATAGAGGATAGACCTCCATTCCAGGACCCCTCACTATATAGAGGATAGACCTCAATTCCAGGACACCTCACTATAGAGGATAGGCCTCCATTCCAGGACACATCACTATATAGAGGATAGACCTCCATTCCAGGACTCCTCACTATAGAGGATAGGCCTCCATTCCAGGACTCATCACTATATAGAGGATAGACCTCCATTCCAGGACACATCACTATATAGAGGATAGACCTCCATTCCAGGACTCCTCACTATAGAGGATAGACCTCCATTCCAGGACCCCTCACTATAGAGGATAGACCTCCATTCCAGGACACATCACTATAGAGGATAGACCTCCATTCCAGGACTCCTCACTATATAGAGGATAGACCTCCATTCCAGGACTCCTCACTATAGAGGATAGACCTCCATTCCAGGACTCCTCACTATAGAGGATAGACCTCCATTCCAGGACTCCTCACTATAGAGGATAGACCTCCATTCCAGGACACATCACTATAGAGGATAGACCTCCATTCCAGGACACATCACTATAGAGGATAGACCTCCATTCCAGGACTCCTCACTATATAGAGGATAGACCTCCATTCCAGGACTCCTCACTATAGAGGATAGACCTCCATTCCAGGACACATCACTATAGAGGATAGACCTCCATTCCAGGACTCCTCACTATAGAGGATAGACCTCCATTCCAGGACTCCTCACTATAGAGGATAGACCTCCATTCCAGGACACATCACTATAGAGGATAGACCTCCATTCCAGGACTCCTCACTATATAGAGGATAGACCTCCATTCCAGGACTCCTCACTATAGAGGATAGACCTCCATTCCAGGACACATCACTATAGAGGATAGACCTCCATTCCAGGACACATCACTATAGAGGATAGACCTCCATTCCAGGACACATCACTATATAGAGGATAGACCTCCATTCCAGGACACATCACTATATAGAGGATAGACCTCCATTCCAGGACTCCTCACTATATAGAGGATAGACCTCCATTCCAGGACTCCTCACTATATAGAGGATAGACCTCCATTCCAGGACACATCACTATATAGAGGATAGGCCTCCATTCCAGGACCCATCACTATAGAGCAGGGGTAGGGAACCTTCGGCTCTCCAGCTGCTGTGAAACTACAACTCCCAGCATGCTCCATTCACTTCCATGGGAGTTCCAAGAACAGCAGAGCAAGTATGCATGCTGGGAGTTGTAGTTTTGCAACAGCTGGAGAGCCGTATGTTCCCTACCCCTGCTATAGAGGATAGACCTCCATTCCAGGACTCCTCACTATAGAGGATAGACCTCCATTCCAGGACTCCTCACTATAGAGGATAGACCTCCATTCCAGGACTCCTCACTATAGAGGATAGACCTCCATTCCAGGACTCCTCACTATAGAGGATAGACCTCCATTCCAGGACCCCTCACTATAGAGGATAGACCTCCGTTCCAGGACTCTTCACTATAGAGGATAGACCTCCATTCCAGGACTCCTCACTATAGAGGATAGACCTCCATTCCAGGACACATCACTATAGAGGATAGACCTCCATTCCAGGACTCCTCACTATATAGAGGATAGGCCTCCATTCCAGGACACATCACTATAGAGGATAGACCTCCATTCCAGGACTCCTCACTATATAGAGGATAGACCTCCATTCCAGGACTCCTCACTATAGAGGATAGACCTCCATTCCAGGACTCATCACTATAGAGGATAGACCTCCATTCCAGGACCCCTCACTATAGAGGATAGACCTCCATTCCAGGACTCCTCACTATAGAGGATAGACCTCTGTTCCAGGACTCTTCACTATAGAGGATAGACCTCCGTTCCAGGACTCTTCACTATAGAGGATAGACCTCCGTTCCAGGACTCTTCACTATAGAGGATAGACCTCCATTCCAGGACACCTCACTATAGAGGATAGACCTCCATTCCAGGACTCATCACTATATAGAGGATAGACCACCATTCCAGGACTCCTCACTATAGAGGTTAGACCTCCATTCCAGGACCCCTCACTATAGAGGATAGACCTCCATTCCAGGACCCCTCACTATAGAGGATAGACCTCCATTCCAGGACCCCTCACTATAGAGGATAGACCTCCATTCCAGGACCCCTCACTATAGAGGATAGACCTCCATTCCAGGACTCTTCACTATAGAGGATAGACCTCCATTCCAGGACTCTTCACTATAGAGGATAGACCTCCATTCCAGGACTCCTCACTATAGAGGATAGACCTCCATTCCAGGACACGTCACTATAGAGCATAGACTTTCATTGCTATCACCTTAATCGTGGATCTACCGCACTCCTCCTTCTAGTTTCTTCTCCTTATTACTCTGCTTCTTTCAGGCACACATGACAACTTTTTCTTTTTCTCTGAAAGGGTTTGTGCACCAACAATTCTGTCCCCAGGCTATCTCTGACAATCCCCCTTGATATAAATCTGCTCAGCCTGGAGTTCCTGATTAATATAGGTTCCTAGCATGCTCGTGCCTGCGAGGGTATTCACTTACTACATCCTGACTGATTCTTTTGTGAATTGGAGATAATGCCAAGACCTGGGTCCATACCTGACCTTTCTCATGTCTGACTCTCTGGAGCTTGGCATCAGCGTCTCTCTGGCCCTAGGCCAGCTGTTGCCTAAATAGGGACCATTCTGAGAAGTGTTGCCTGGTAGTGTCCCTACAGATCTTACTATAGGGGATAAAGGGTGCCTAGTATACTGGAAAGACTGATTACATAACGGCCTTTGTGTGGCGTGGTCTAAAGTCTAACCGATTAGATGACGTGGTGGGTCCACAACCCATTGTCCATAAAACCAGACATCAAAGCAAATAAGAAAGGGGATGGAAGAAGAACAATCAGCCTCAGTGTGTTGATGGGGCCCCGGGCCCCTCAGCTTATGGACCTGGAGTGACTGCTGTGATCCTTGTATTTATGGCACAGGAAGCCTGAGCTGAACCTGTCCATAGTGGATGACAGTTTGGTGTCCATAGGGCTGGTATACATCAGTCTGTATATCTGTACTGTATGGAATACTATAGGTGACTACATTACTACAGACTCTAATATCAGGTATACCACGTGGTGCTACAGTGAGATAATAGGGGCAGTCTATGCCTCTATAGGGCAGAGCCTTCTGTGAGGACATATGGCAGCAAATCCTCCAGATATAAACTGCTAAAGGAAACCTCTGCCATCATGTGAAGGTTACAGGACCTGATCCAGAAAGAGCAAAAAATATTACTTTATTGTCGTCTCAAGAGGTGCAAATGGTCAACGGTCTAGAAAAAAACAAATGTTTGTGCTCACATTTTACTATTTAATAATCAAAAGATTTTATTCTAGAGGAAGAAAAGTTCAATGATCTAGAAAAGAAATAAAGTGATAAACCCCCCAAAAAGTGCAAAATGTAACAAAAAAGTTAAAGTGAAACAATTCCCAAACCAGTTGGGAATTCAGATAAATAAGATGTAGGGTAATGGGACTGAATAAATAAGATGTAGGGTGATGGGTCCAGATAAATAAGATGTAGGGTGATGGGTCCAGATAAATAAGATGTAGGGTGATGGGTCCAGATAAATAAGATGTAGGGTGATGGGTCCGGATAAATAAGATGTAGGGTGATGGGTCCAGATAAATAAGATGTAGGGTGATGGGTCCAGATAAATAAGATGTAGGGTGATGGGTCCAGATAAATAAGATGTAGGGTGATGGGTCCGGATAAATAAGATGTAGGGTGATGGGTCCGGATAAATAAGATGTAGGGTGATGGGTCCGGATAAATAAGATGTAGGGTGATGGGTCCAGATAAATAAGATGTAGGGTGATGGGTTCAGATAAATAAGATATAGGGTGATGGATCCGGATAAATAAGATATAGGGTGATGGATCCAGATAAATAAGATGTAGAGTGAAGGGTCCAGATAAATAAGATGTAGGGTGATGGGTCCAGATAAATAAGATGTAGGGTGATGGGTCCAGATAAATAAGATGTAGGGTGATGGGTCCGGATAAATAAGATGTAGGGTGATGGGTCCGGATAAATAAGATGTAGGGTGATGGGTCCAGATAAATAAGATGTAGGGTGATGGGTCCAGATAAATAAGATGTAGGGTGATGGGTCCAGATAAATAAGATGTAGGGTGATGGGTCCAGATAAATAAGATGTAGGGTGATGGGTCCAGATAAATAAGATATAGGGTGATGGATCCGGATAAATAAGATGTAGGGTGATGGATCCAGATAAATAAGATGTAGGGTCATAGGTCCAGATAAATAAGATGTAGGGTCATAGGTCCAGATAAATAAGATGCAGGGTGATGGGTCCAGATAAATAAGGGGTCTGTTTATTGTGCAGATTATTGGGATCTTTGGGGGGTCACCAGTTAACCGTCCAGGACTTGTCTCTGTTACAGACATACTGATGGATCTGGAAGCATTTTGCATAGATACGTAGATTCGGTGGCTCGGTTCCTGGACAGGTTCCTGGTCCCGGTCACATTCTTGGCCTCCTCAGTGGGATGATAGTGGTAAGTGCAGCCCATAAACCTTCTATACATGCCGGATCGGTTTACAGCCGCTCCATGTAATTCCCGTATCACCGCGCACTTCCTTACATAAGTTAAACACTCAACAAGGAACAGCTGGTCCCGGCATCATGTGAAGCGTCTGTCATTGCGGACAAATGGCGGGGACTCGCAGCCTCTTATTAATGTATTAGATGCCGCACATCTGCTCCTGGACACGCTCCAAACCGTTTAGTTTTATCAGATGTATTTCCACTGCTAAGTGCTAATCTGCTCCAGGTCCGTGGAATGAACGCTTCATGCTTGGCATGGATCTGCACATCGCCGGGCCATGACGTGAGCTCAGCATGTGTGCACACAGTGCAGTTATAGACCCGGCTAAGAATCTCAGCATTCTTCTGGACACGGCTGGTGCATTGTGGGAAAGTATTCATTGAATGTAATGCTGGAACATCTGCAACGTATCGTGGGAACAGGACAGAGGTAGCCGCAGTAGATCTCTGAGCACCGGCCTCGCACAAGGAATTGGTGGGGGAATGTAGAAGCCGATATACAAATCATACATACATGACATCAAGAACGTCCTCTATAATCACCGATATATGAGTATACAAAATATCACTTTAGTATCTGCAGATACAGATGTGTCCTCCATGTCTGCCCTGCTGGACAGCTCCGGAGAGGCCACCAGATCAGCAGCTTTTCAAAACAACATGTCAAAAAGTCATATCCTGTGGGTGTATATACATATACAGTCCTATGAAAAAGTTTGGGCACCCCTATTAATCTTAATCATTTTTTGTTCTAAATATTTTGGTGTTTGCAGCAGCCATTTCAGTTTGATATATCTAATAACTGATGGACACAGTAATATTTCAGGATTGAAATGAGGTTTATTGTACTAACAGAAAATGTGCAATATGCATTAAACCAAAATTTGACCGGTGCAAAAGTATGGGCACCCTTATCATTTTATTGATTTGAATTCCCCTAACTACTTTTTACTGACTTACTGAAGCACAAAATTGGTTTTGTAACCTCAGTGAGCTTTGAACTTCATAGCCAGATGTATCCAATCATAAGAAAAGGTATTTAAGGTGGCCAATTGCAAGTTGATCTCCTATTTGAATCTCCTCTGAAGAGTGGCATCATGGGCTACTCAAAACAACTCTCAAATGATCTGAAAACAAAGATTGTTCAACATAGTTGTTCAGGGGAAGGATACAAAAAGTTGTCTCAGAGATTTAACCTGTCAGTTTCCACTGTGAGGAACATAGTAAGGAAATGGAAGACCACAGGGACAGTTCTTGTTAAGCCCAGAAGTGGCAGGCCAAGAAAAATATCAGAAAGGCAGAGAAGAAGAATGGTGAGAACAGTCAAGGACAATCCACAGACACCTCCAAAGAGCTGCAGCATCATCTTGCTGCAGATGGTGTCACTGTGCATCGGTCAACTATACAGCGCACTTTGCACAAATAGAAGCTGTATGGGAGAGTGATGAGAAAGAAGCCGTTTCTGCACGTACGCCACAAATAGAGTTGCCTGAGGTATGAAAAAGCACATTTGGACAAGGCAGCTTCATTTTGGAAACAAAAATTGAGTTGTTTGGTTATAAAAAAAGGCGTTATGCATGGCGTCCAAAAAGAAACAGCATTCCAAGAAAAACACATGCTACCCACTGTAAAATTTGGTGGAGGTTCCATCATGCTTTGGGGCTGTGTGGCCAATGCCGGCATGGGGAATCTTGTTAAAGTTGAGAGTCGCATGGATTCCACTCAGTATCAGCAGATTCTTGAGAATAATGTTCAAGAATCAGTGACGAAGTTGAAGTTACGCCGGGGATGGATATTTCAGCAAGACAATGATCCAAAACACCGCTCCAAATCCTCAGGCATTCATGCAGAGGAACAATTACAATGTTCTGGAATGGCCATCCCAGTCCCCAGACCTGAATATCATTGAACATCTGTGGGATGATTGGAAGCGGGCTGTCCATGCTCGGCGACCATCTAACTTAACTGAACTTGAATTGTTTGTCCAAAATACCTTTATCCAGGATCCAGGAACTGATTAAAAGCTACAGGAAGCGACTAGAGGCTGTTATCTTTGCAAAAGGAGGATCTACTAAATATTAATGTCACTTTTCTGTTGAGGTGCCCATACTTTTGCACCGGTCAAATTTTGGTTTAATGCATATTGCACATTTTCTGTTAGTACAATAAACCTCATTTCTATTCTGAAATATTACTGTGTCCATCAGTTATTAGATATATCAAACTGAAATGGCTGCTGCAAACACCAAAATATTTAGAACTAAAAATGATTAAGATTAATAGGGGTGCCCAAACTTTTTCATAGGACTGTATATATATATATATATATATATATATATATATATATATATATATATATAGTGAGCCAACCCATGGAGTATAATACAGGATAATGTAATGCATGTACACAGTGACTGTACCAGCAGATTAGTGAGCGCAGCTCTGGAGTATAATACAGGATAAGTAATGTAATGTATGTATACAGTGACTGTACCAGCAGAATAGTGAGCGCAGCTCTGGGGTGTAATACAGGATAAGTAATGTAATGTATGTACACAGTGACTGCACCAGCAGAATAGTGAGCGCAGCTCTGGAGTATAATACAGGATAAGTAATGTAATGTATGTATACAGTGACTGTACCAGCAGAATAGTGAGCGCAGCTCTGGGGTGTAATACAGGATAAGTAATGTAATGTATGTACACAGTGACTGCACCAGCAGAATAGTGAGCGCAGCTCTGGAGTATAATACAGGATAAGTAATGTAATGTATGTACACAGTGACTGTACCAGCAGAATAGTGAGCGCAGCTCTGGGGTGTAATACAGGATAAGTAATGTAATGTATGTACACAGTGACTGTACCAGCAGAATAGTGAGCGCAGCTCTGGAGTATAATACAGGATAAGTAATGTAATGTATGTATACAGTGACTGTACCAGCAGAATAGTGAGCGCAGCTCTGGGGTGTAATACAGGATAAGTAATGTAATGTATGTACACAGTGACTGCACCAGCAGAATAGTGAGCGCAGCTCTGGAGTATAATACAGGATAAGTAATGTAATGTATGTACACAGTGACTGTACCAGCAGAATAGTGAGCGCAGCTCTGGGGTGTAATACAGGATAAGTAATGTAATGTATGTACACAGTGACTGTACCAGCAGAATAGTGAGCGCAGCTCTGGAGTATAATACAGGATAAGTAATGTATGTACACAGTGACTGCACCAACAGAATAGTGAGCGCAGCTCTGGAGTATAATACAGGATAAGTAATGTAATGTATGTACACAGTGACTGTACCAGCAGAATAGTGAGCGCAGCTCTGGAGTATAATACAGGATAAGTAATGTAATGTATGTACACAGTGACTGTACCAGCAGAATAGTGAGTGCAGCTCTGGAGTATAATACAGGATAAGTAATGTAATGTATGTACACAGTGACTGCACCAGCAGAATAGTGAGCGCAGCTCTGGAGTATAATACAGGATAAGTAATGTAATGTATGTACACAGTGACTGTACCAGCAGAATAGTGAGCGCAGCTCTGGAGTATAATACAGGATAAGTAATGTAATGTATGTACACAGTGACTGTACCAGCAGAATAGTGAGCGCAGCTCTGGAGTATAATATAGGATCAGTACAGGATAAGTAATGTATATAGATTGTCCTTATATATAAATAGTGGTCAGGACATTTCCTTATATGAATGATCTGTATCCTGGGATGTTGTATGTAGGTGTATATGTAGGCGCTGCGTGTATACAGTGTGTATACAGTATACATATATGTATATAGCAGGTGGTATGTCGGCCCCAAAGGATTTAAAAAAACTAACTACAACCATTGCAGTGAAATCCTGGCCTAGACACAATGGTGATGATTTTTTTAATTCCCTTTAGAGTGTAAAAACCTGAAATCTTCTTGCGGATCTTTACTTCCTGCCACTAATTGGACGCTCGCAGTCTTAGATTGCGGCTTTGCTTTTAATTAACTGTTTCCGGATTTAATCTCCCAAATGTTCTCTTTTTCGTCCTCATTTAATCCGTCATCCTAATGGCGAGTTTATTATGCAGATCAATACTGTTTACCAACATGAAAGTCTTCTATGTGCGTTTGAACTCTGAGCCGGGATGACACCAGTTATCGATAGCGAGTGCAGACTCTGCAGGTGTGGAGTCAATACGCAGCCTTCACCGCCGCACCGCAGCCACCGGCAAAACTTTGGGGAAAACTTTACAGAATGTTTTCTTTTTTTTTTCCTCAAATGACAAACTTTAACAATTCCAAGGACATGAAATGCGACAATCCAGGAATCGGCGAGATGTGGGGTTCAGGCTGGATTTCTGGGCAGTATTGCAGCATCTTCTATGCAATCGATTCTTATCTCCCCCTTGATGTAGGAATATTCCATCTCGTCTGCATGAGAATCAATTATTGACCTTTTGCCCTTTAGGACGTCACCGCGTGTCATGCTTCTTGAGATTGTCTTGTGCTCCTGGAGGGATTAGTAGATATTTTACTGCTTCATTAGGAGTCAATATAAATATCATACACAATGTCCAAGGCTCCTCCAGATTGACATGGGCCTTAGTAGGAGTTGGTGTGTGGGTTGGGTCACCCCTTAAAGAAACAATTGCAGGACATGTGAGTAATACAAAGGGCTTTGCTGTACTTCACATCACGGCACAGTATACTTGTTGGTTACAATTCACTTTCTGGCACAGAATTCCTTGATGCAGAGTCTGGCCTGGTGTGAGGGTCCTGCATGCTGCACCGTACAGGTGTCAGGGTGCTAAATGAGCCCTATTAGAATTGCACCACGACAACAATAGTGCCCGGCCTGCAGGTCCATCTTACTACCCCTGATGGTCAGACTGGGCAGGAGATCAAAAGTGTTGGATTGCTTTATCAGAAGATATAATGTGATTTCAGTGGAACGTCAGTGGTCAGAGGTCAGTGTACACCACACAGCTTGTCAGAAGTCAGTGTAAACCACACAGCTTGTCAGAAGTCGGTGTAAACCACACAGCTTGTCAGAGGTCAGTGTAAACCACACAGCTTGTCAGAGGTCAGTGTAAACCACACAGCTTGTCAGAGGTCAGTGTAAACCACACAGCTTGTCAGAGGTCAGTGTAAACTACACAGCTTGTCAGAGGTCAATGTAAACTACACAGCTTGTCAGAGGTCAGTGTAAATCACACAGCTTGTCAGAGGTCAGTATAAACCACACAGCTTGTCAGATGTCAATGTAAACCACACAGCTTGTCAGAGGTCGGTGTAAACCACACAGCTTGTCAGAGGTCGGTGTAAACCACACAGCTTGTCAGAGGTCGGTGTAAACCACACAGCTTGTCAGAGGTCGGTGTAAACCACACAGCTTGTCAGAGGTCGGTGTAAACTTTACACACAGCTTGTCAGAGGTCGGTGTAAACCACACAGCTTGTCAGAGGTCGGTATAAACCACACAGCTTGTCAGAGGTCAGTGTAAACCACACAGCTTGTCAGAAGTCGGTGTAAACCACACAGCTTGTTAGAGGTCAGTGTAAACCACACAGCTTGTCAGAGGTCAGTGTAAACCACACAGCTTGTCAGAGGTCGGTGTAAACCACACAGCTTGTCAGAGGTCAGTGTACACCACACAGCTTGTCAGAAGTCGGTGTAAACCACACAGCTTGTCAGAGGTCAGTGTTAACTTCACACAGTGCTGGTCAATGTTGTTCTCTCACATTCATGACTGACCTGAAGGCTTTCTTAGGACACTACTCTATAGCTGTGATACTTCCTCCATATTTCTGGGCCTGCTACAAAGTCTTGCGCTTCCAGTCCTTTGGACGCTCCAGGTTGCCCCCTCTACTGCATTATCTTACTCCCTTCGGCCTCCACAGCAGCTGTTCTTGGGATCCCCAGGGGCCGAGCTATCGGGCCTCCAATCTGATGAAGTAAAACGCATCTGATCGACAGGTCACGGCCAACCGTTGTTACATTTGAAGCTTTTTCAAAACTTTTTAACTACCCCACCCCCACCCCGATAAAGTCGCCATAGTTGAGATGTAAATTTTTTAAAATGTTTTTTAATCCACTTTCTGTTTTTCTATATTTATTTTTCTGCTAATTGGCAGAAAATTAATGACGACGCCGGAGTTTGGAGCAGATGCTTCCTGCGGGAAAAAAAAAAAATCAAAAATAATCAGGTTTGTGAGTTGTGTGTATATCTGCTGCATAGGAGACATCGTATAAAATACATCAAGAAGGCGATAACATGTGGCGGGTCAGGACTATGAAGGAGACGCGAGGCTGCAGATTGCAGAGGAGCACAAAGCTGAGCTTCGCCGCCATCTATCCCGCCTTTGTTTCAGCCGCAGGAGCTGGTAATTAGCGCTCAGGCCTCTGGGACCTAATTAACCGAATCAATTAACAAAAAAAAATAAAAAAAGCTAATAATAATGCGAGCGAGTCACCCTGACATTTGTCAGCCATTAGGAGAGATGTCAGCCCGGCGACATGATAATGATGATCACCTCATTTGCAGTTCGCCGTTACCCCCGGTGAGCGCGGCGCAGATCTACGCAGCCCGGATTTGCCGCTGAAGCTCTGACCCTCCGAGGAAGCTCTGACCTTTTTATTGAACACATAATCAATACGGTTTTCTCCTGTGCAGAAAAGAAAGGCTTTGTCTGCGCGGCCGCGTTCTTAACCTTCAGAGGAGCGCCAGGCACAGCAGCTCGGGGAATATGAGCCGCTCCTGGGGCAAAGAGCAAGGTTTTATACTCCGGGGCTGGGACAAGCCATCTTATCAATAGACGTGATGGCCTGCTGGCCGCTGTCGGGGGCCGCCGCTCACTGCTACTTGAAGCCGGCCTTTGTAGTGCTGATCCATTAGATGCTACACAGGATCGGGGGCATGCATACAGCACAGGGGCTCCATAGCAAGGCACAAAATGTTGCCCCCTGCTGGCCCTACTTCATATCCTCACACCCAACCATTCCAGACCTGCCTTGTAGAAGAAGAGGGGACATGGACCTGTGGCTGTGGCCTCTGCACTGGGGACAGGATCCCATGGTCTGTAGCAGAGGGGGATGAGCCTGACCTGACTTGTGATGGGCCTCTTAGCCCTTGAAGCTGCATGGGCCGACTCCACACACAGCAATCCTTCTGCTACCCGGATGCCCTGACCACTAGACCACCTAAATCCCAATCACAGGTCCAGGAAAATGTTGGCTCTTGTCTTCGAAAAGCCCTGAATGTGGCCAAAAGTATGTACACCCCCATGTAACAAGCGACTTCATCACCTTTAAGCCCGGTCACCTTTAAGAGAAGACTGTGAGGGAGATTATTAACATTTTTACACCAGAAAGAGGAGCAAAGTGAAGTCACAATTTTTGGGTGGTTTTGCACCTTTTTGATGATTTCATTTATGCTACAAACTGATATATAAATCTCAGCTGTGCGCCATCTCTAGACCTGATATTGTGGCGCATGGAAGGCAGGAGAGGTGAGTTAGGCATATCTCCCGGATTGTGGGTCCTGTCCTGTGGTCCCGATCGGCAGGCAGTATGTCCTGGATTCCAGAGAGGACGCAGATGAGTTGAATACATTGGTAAAGCAGGAGCCGTCTGTGACAGTTCCCACCTCACCGCTGTTCCCCTGTCTATGCTCCGGCCCCAGGAGCTGTAGATATGATGTGATGACGTCACTCACATTGCGCCTGCAGATACCTGTACACTCCAGGAGAAGAGACAGAGCAGCAGGGGAGTGAGGAGAGGTGAGTATCAGTGATTCTATTATGTTAAACTTTGGGGGGACATTAAACTGGGAAGAGATAAAGGGGGACATTAAACTGGTAGCAGATGAAGGGAACATTAAACTAATGGCAGATGTAATGGGGCAATTAAACTGGGGCTGATGAAGGGGGAGATTAAATTAGGGGCAGATGAAGTTGGACATTAAACTGGTAGCAGTTGAAAGGGGGCAAATAAACTGGGGGCTGATGAAGGGGGCTTTAAATTGAGGATAGATAGAGGAGTGGACATTAAACTGGGGGCAGATGAAGGATGACATTAATATGGGGACAAATGGAGGAGGACATTAAACTGTGCGGGTAGCTGGTGGGAGACATTCCCCACCCCTTTAATTAAAGGTATGATACATCCCTTTTTGTTGTGTGTCATGCCCCCTTTTTGTGATGTGACCAAACATATACAAGTGCCCATATCACATGTATTATGGGAGCATTTAATGTGCCAAGACTTATATAGTCTTCTAGGATTCCAGGAGGTCGTTCCATTTTTGCGGGTTCCTCCTGGATGTTTTGTGAAGGTATGAGCAGTATCATGTGCACTATGTACAGTAGTAGTATATACAGGTATGTGCTACACAGTAGTAGTAGGTCTGCACTATATGTATCACTAGTCTCTGCCTGGCGACTTCCTCTGTGTGTTGGTATCATCGATGGTCCGCCTATATTCAGAAAATTGCTGCTGTCGATAGTTCGCCTGTTTCGGCGGTTCAGCAGTTCTCAAGCTGTACTGCTGCTGAACTTGTTCCTTGCACCATGCCTTAGATTGTTCTGGCATCTCAGCAGCTCGCTGGGACGCTGTATAATGAACGATCCGCCTGCTCCAGCGTTTCGGCTGCTCTAAATGCCGCTTGACGCCTAGCTTTCTCTATCTTCCTGAGCTCCGCTTGAGGAGAACTCTGTGACTTCTGGCTTCCTTCATAGCTCTCGTTGTTTTAGACTTTTGCGACAAATTAGATTTTCATTTTCACAGCATATTTAAAATTGGCAAAGATCAGATAATATGCAGATGCTTGTACACAATGGACTCAGTGTTATCTGTATTTACATAGAGAGATAACAGACCTGGCTTTATCAGAACCTGAGATAAGCTGCAGTAAGGGCAGTGTAATATAGTATGTGACCATAAATTCATAACAGTCATGAAGCCATGTCATTTACTGGGATACAAAGTAACCGATGTGTTACTCCAGGTTACAGAATATCTATGGGACAAATCTCATCCAAATCCATTCAGTCGTTTTTACGTGATTGAGGAACAAACATCCAAACACACAAACTTTCACATTTATAATATTAGTAGGATATATCCTCTGTAAAGCAGTATTATGTGCACTATGTACAGTAGTATTATATATGTGCTACACAGTAGTTGTATGTCTGCACTACATGTATCCTATGCCCTCTGTATAGCAGTATTATGTGTGTGACATGTTATCTGTGCTCTGTATTTTGTGTATTCTTTATAGTAGTAGTAGTATGTTAGAATTATTATAGTTAGAATACAAGAATATCATAGTATAGTGTTTACTGTATGGTAGTATTATATGTTGTCGGGATTCGCTCAGGTAGATGCTTGTAGCAGTGCAGGACACAGTCACTGGATTGCACATGAGTTCAGGCTTTATTCACATGTAGCACATACACTGCTTTTGCAAAGCCACAGGATAAACAAAACAAAAACCCTTCTCGGCTGAGAACTCACTTAAACTTAAGGAAACTTTTCCCTGACTATACAAGAGGCTGGCTACCAGTCTCCCACCTTGGCAACAACAACGGGTGGCACAGTACCTGCTCTGTACAGGCCAGCTCTGTCAGTGTGATGCCACCCTGCTAGTCTTCACCCTCAGACTATTATCAGGCTTTGCTTAGTCAGCTGACCTCCCTGGTGTGAGTCTTTACCATACACCCTTTAGCTGCCTGGCTGGAATATACCTGTCTTCCCAGGCCACACCCTTCACTCTCTCACAGTGTATTCTATATAATATAATTATATGTCCTCTGTATGTTTACTGTTTGGTTGTATTATTTAGGTGTTGTATAGAAGTTTTATGTATGTGCTATATGGTAGTACTATATGGTTTCTATGCATTTACTGTTTCGTATTATTATATATGTGCTATATGATAGTATATGATAGTAGTATAGTAATAGTAGTATATGATAGTATAGTGTGTTTACTGTTTGGTAGTATTATATATGTTCTATGGTAGTATCGTGTGTTTAGTTCTATTATTTAGATGTCTTGCAGCAGTATAGTATTTGTGGACTGTATGACATTATGTGTTGCTTGTATTGTAGTATCATCATGTGTGCAGTTTCTCATAGCACTATATGGCATTGCGTATTGTATTATAGATGCAGTATTATTTGTGCACTATATGGCACTGTGTATTGTATTATTGATGCAGTATTATTTGTGCACTATATGGCACTGTGTATTGTATTATAGATGCAGTATTATTTGTGCACTATATGGCACTGTGTATTGTATTATTGATGCAGTATTATTTGTGCACTATATGGCACTGCGTATTATAGTATAGGTACAGTATTATTTGTGCACTATATGGCACTGTGTATTGTATTATAGATGCAGTATTATTTGTGCACTATATGGCACTGTGTATTGTATTATAGATGCAGTATTATTTGTGCACTATATGGCACTGTGTATTGTATTATAGATGCAGTATTATTTGTGCACTATATGGCATTGCGTATTGTATTATAGATGCAGTATTATTTGTGCACTATATGGCACTGTGTATTGTATTATTGATGCAGTATTATTTGTGCACTATATGGCACTGCGTATTATAGTATAGGTACAGTATTATTTGTGCACTATATGGCACTACGTATTGTATTATTTATGTACTATATGGCACTGCATATTATAGTATAGGTACAGTATTATTTGTGCACTATATGGCACTGTGTATTATAGTATAGGTACAGTATTATTTGTGCACTATATGGCACTGCGTATTATAGTATAGGTACAGTATTATTTGTGCACTATATGGCACTGCATATTATAGTATAGGTACAGTATTATTTGTGCACTATATGGCACTGCGTATTATAGTATAGGTACAGTATTATTTGTGCACTATATGGCACTGTGTATTGTGTTATTGATGCAGTATTATTTGTGCACTATATGGCACTGTGTATTGTATTATTTGTGCACTATATGGCACTGCGTATTGTATTATTGATGCAGTATTATTTGTGCACTATATGGCACTGCGTATTATAGTATAGGTACAGTATTATTTGTATACTATATGGCACTACGTATTGTATTATTGATGCAGTATTATTTGTGTGCTATATGGCACTGTGTATTATAGTATCGATGCAGTATTATTTGTGCACTATATGGCACTGCGTATTGTATTATAGATGCAGTATTATTTGTGCACTATATGACACTACATATTGTATTATTGATGCAGTATTATATGTGTACTATATGGCACTAAGTATTGTATTATTTATGCACTATATGGCTCTATGACATACTCACTGTATGGCTGTTATTTCCTGCCTATTATTGGGTGGTATGATGGCAGTATTATCTTATGTGCCCCTCCTCGCCACGTCCTCGGTGTTAAACTCCTCAGACGTCCATGACTTGTGAGCATTGAGGGGTTAACCTGTCCGGTGACCTCCGGGGGTCGCTGTACGGTGACATTTCTCCTCTTCTGTTTTCCTCATCTTCTCCCTCGGCGTATCACATTACAATACATGCAGAGATGGCGAAAGCGGCGACATTCAGAGCCGTACAGAAGCCTTTGCGGCAAGCAGCGAAGTCTTCTTCCATGTAACAATACGGCGGTCCAGGCTGCGGATCACATTGTTAGCGCACAAAGAACCATTGCCAGGATAAATCTATTTAAGCCGGACAAAAAAAAACTTCTCTAGCGCGGAGCATTTGATGGTAATCACAGCCGCACACCGGGGAAGGACAGAAAGGAATGAAAAGTCTCTTTTTTATATTATCTAAACTTTGGAGACAACATCCTCTCCTCCGCTTGATCTCAGCTATCTTTGGCTTTCACTAAGAAAAAGGGTTTCAGGGAATTGAAGTGAAAAGGAAACATTCGCTTGAAGGGCCGCGGCCGAGTTCTTCATGGCGTTTGAACGTGACGGCCCCCAGGACGGCACAGGTTAATAAAAACTTCCCCCAAACTATTCACAAGTGGCACTTCTGAGTGGCAGGAATAGTTACCTGACGGCATCTTCATGGTGGGTGAGGATGGCGGCGGCGGCGAGACGTTCCGCTCCTTCACTCAACTCAACTGGCGATGATGGGGGGAGGGGAGGGCGGCCACTTTGGGTGGGGGGGACCAATTTATACAGGGGATGATTGACAGATTCTGGCTTATGTAGAATTTCTCTTACCCCTCGGTAGTGTTATATTGGCGCAGTATGGCGGCACTAGGTGAGTATTATATGGCGGTGTAACTATATGGCAATATTAGTAGAACCAGATGTTAGCAAAGATGGACCCCTTTGTCCCATTGGCCACTATGAGAGCTGCCCCCTACCACAAGGAATCCCCAAGTGACCCGATGGCTTGGGCTCAAGCTGCCTGGTATCTACAACGCTTCCTCAGGTCCTGGCTTTTGGTGGCGGCCATACATGACACAGGGAGGTCGTACCGTCACTCACCCCTGTACCCAATATTGTAGGGCTTGTTCTAGGCTATATATAGTCCCACACCCAGATATAATCGTGTATGTAGCATGATAATTCAGCCATCTTCCTATAGTATATAGAGCAGTATATGATGACGGTATATTCACTCCACCTGATGTACGTACCAATAAAGCCCCAAACATGTCCCTAGGACCTATCTGAGCCACAGAGGGGGAAGCAATCCTACTCATCTTTCTTAATTGTGCAGCCTTCACATCTCTATAGGGGGAGCCATAGTAGAAAGGCATGGCGGAGATATATGTCACATGACAGTGAATACTCCTGAAGTATACCTCAAATATAAACCTGTGTGGTGTGCACAGATCCCTACTCCTCGCACTTTATCACACTCTCCTGGGTTATCAGATATCTTGCAGACCTTCCTACTGTATCTCAGCCTGTGTAGGGGTCACATGGATACGCTTCCTCTGCAGTCATACTGAGCCACCAATGGCAGGACCTCCTGGCACACCACATAGTATAGACCACTAACTGCCCCTCCCCAAAGATGATCTTCCCCTATACTGTACTGTGAGCTGCTGTAGATGATCTTCCCCTATACTGTACTGTGAGCTGCTGTAGATGATCTTCTCCTATACTGTACTGTGAGCTGCTGTAGATGATCTTCCCCTATACTGTACTGTGAGCTGCTGTAGATGATCTTCCCCTATACTGTACTGTGAGCTCCTGTAGATGATCTTCCCCTATACTGTACTGTCCGCTGCTGTAGATGATCTTCCCCTATACTGTACTGTGAGCTGCTGTAGATGATCTTCCTCTATACTGTACTGGGAGCTGCTGTAGATGATCTTCCCCTATACTGTGCTGTGAGCTGCTGTAGATGATCTTCCCCTATACTGTACTGTGAGCTGCTGTAGATGATCTTCCTCTATACTGTGCTGTGAGCTGGTGTAGATGATCTTCCCCTATACTGTGCTGTGAGCTGCTGTAGATGATCTTCCCCTATACTGTACTGTGAGCTGCTGTAGATGATCTTCCCCTATACTGTACTGTGAGCTGCTGTAGATGATCTTCCCCTATACTGTACTGTGAGCTGCTGTAGATGATCTTCCCCTATACTGTACTGTGAGCTGCTATAGATTATCTTCCCCTATACTGTACTGTGAGCTGCTATAGATTATCTTCCCCTATACTGTACTGTGAGCTGCTGTAGATGATCTTCCCCTATACTGTACTGTCCGCTGCTGTAGATAATCTTCCCCTATACTGTACTGTGAGCTGCTGCAGATGATCTTCCCCTATACTGTACTGTGAGCTGCTGCAGATGATCTTCCCCTATACTGTACTGTGAGCTGCTGTAGATGATCTTCCCCTATACTGTACTGTGAGCTGCTGTAGATGATCTTCCCCTATACTGTACTGTCCGCTGCTGTAGATGATCTTCCCCTATACTGTACTGTGAGCTGCTGTAGATGATCTTCCCTTATACTGTGCTGTGAGCTGCTGTAGATGATCTTCCCCTATACTGTACTGTGAGCTGCTGTAGATGATCTTCCCCTATACTGTACTGTGAGCTGCTGTAGATGATCTTCCCCTATACTGTACTGTGAGCTGCTATAGATTATCTTCCCCTATACTGTACTGTGAGCTGCTGTAGATGATCTTCCCCTATACTGTACTGTGAGCGGCTGTAGATTATCTTCCCCTATACTGTACTGTGAGCTGCTGTAGATGATCTTTCCCTATACTGTACTGTGAGCTGCTGTAGATGATCTTCCCCTATACTGTACTGTGAGCCGCTGTAGATGATCTTCCCCTATACTGTACTGTGAGCTGCTGTAGATGATCTTCCTCTATACTGTGCTGTGAGCTGCTGTAGATGATCTTCCCCTATACTGTACTGTGAGCTCCTGTAGATGATCTTCCTCTATATTGTACTATGAGCTGCTGTAGATGATCTTCCTCTATACTGTGCTGTGAGCTGCTGTATATGATCTTCCCCTATATTGTGCTGTGAGCTGCTGTAGATGATCTTCCCCTATACTGTACTGTGAGCTGCTGTAGATGATCTTCCCCTATACTGCACTGTGAGCTTCTGTAGATGATCTTCCCCTATACTGTACTGTGAGCTTCTGTAGATGATCTTCCCCTATACTGTACTGTCCGCTGCTGTAGATGATCTTCCCCTATACTGTGCTGTGAGCTGCTGTAGATGATCTTCCCCTATACTGTACTGTCCGCTGCTGTAGATAATCTTCCCCTATACTGTACTGTGAGCTGCTGCAGATGATCTTCCCCTATACTGTACTGTGAGCTGCTGCAGATGATCTTCCCCTATACTGTACTGTGAGCTGCTGTAGATGATCTTCCCCTATACTGTACTGTGAGCTGCTGTAGATGATCTTCCCCTATACTGTACTGTCCGCTGCTGTAGATGATCTTCCCCTATACTGTACTGTGAGCTGCTGTAGATGATCTTCTCCTATACTGTCCGCGGCTGTAGATGATCTTCTCCTATACTGTACTGTGAGCTGCTGTAGATGATCTTCCCCTATACTGTACTGTCCGCTGCTGTAGATGATCTTCCCCTATACTGTACTGTGAGCTGCTGTAGATGATCTTCTCCTATACTGTACTGTCCGCTGCTGAAGATGATCTTCCCCTATACTGTACTGTGAGCTGCTGTAGATGATCTTTCCCTATACTGTACTGTGAGCTGCTGTAGATGATCTTCCCCTATACTGTACTGTGAGCTGCTGTAGATGATCTTCCCCTATACTGTACTGTGAGCTGCTGTAGATGATCTTCTCCTATACTGTACTGTGAGCTGCTGTAGATGATCTTCCCCTATACTGTACTGTGAGCTGCTGTAGATGATCTTCCCCTATACTGTACTGTGAGCTCCTGTAGATGATCTTCCCCTATACTGTACTGTGAGCTGCTGTAGATGATCTTCTCCTATACTGTACTGTGAGCTGCTGTAGATGATCTTCCCCTATACTGTACTGTGAGCTGCTGTAGATTATCTTCCCCTATACTGTACTGTGAGCTGCTGCAGATGATCTTCTCCTATACTGTACTGTGAGCTGCTGTAGATGATCTTCTCCTATACTGTACTGTGAGCTGCTGTAGATGATCTTCCCCTATACTGTACTGTGAGCTGCTGTAGATTATCTTCCCCTATACTGTACTGTGAGCTGCTGCAGATGATCTTCTCCTATACTGTACTGTCCGCTGCTGTAGATGATCTTCCCCTATACTGTACTGTGAGCTGCTGTAGATGATCTTCCCCTATACTGTGCTGTGAGCTGCTGTAGATGATCTTCCCCTATACTGTACTGTCCGCTGCTGTAGATGATCTTCCCCTATACTGTACTGTGAGCTGCTGTAGATGATCTTCCTCTATACTGTACTGGGAGCTGCTGTAGATGATCTTCCCCTATACTGTGCTGTGAGCTGCTGTAGATGATCTTCCCCTATACTGTACTGTGAGCTCCTGTAGATGATCTTCTCCTATACTGTACTGTCCGCGGCTGTAGATGATCTTCCCCTATACTGTACTGTCCGCGGCTGTAGATGATCTTCCCCTATACTGTACTGTGAGCTGCTGTAGATGATCTTCTCCTATACTGTCCGCGGCTGTAGATGATCTTCTCCATACATTATACTGTGCCGGAGCTTTTGTCTTTAGAGAGTTTCTTTGATGAATTTCGCACAGAAGAGTTTCTGGAAATAAATGTGAGCAATGGGTAAAATCACCGCAGAGAATTGTTAGAGAAGCCGATTCCAGGTCCGCTCTATGTCACCTAGATACCTGCAGCGGCTGTAGGCGAGGTGTGAATGGGTCCCGATGCCTCGGCGCCCCCTGGTGCTGAATGTCACATCAATAATCAGATTTCATCAGATTCTAATTGTATTAATATTTGACACATTTACTCAGCTTTTCCAGCTCTCGATATGTTCTCGCCCGAGGCTGTCCGTCCACGCCCTCGCTGACTTCTACTTTCCCCCCTCGCTCTTTCCACATGTTCTGCTCCAAGGTGTCATTTCCTCCCTAAGTGCCGTTCAATTACGTCTGATTGGTTTCACGTTCCTTTTCTTCTGGCTTTCTAAATGTGCGGATAAGGAACGGCTCCACCTCGGGCTACAGATGTTTCACTGATGTTTACTCGAGGACCGAGGACGCAAATCTCCTATTAGAAAAACCCATTTACATAAAGGACTTGTTCTAGCTCCGGGCTAATTGAGAAATGACATGGAAGTTTTTAAAAAAATCTCTCCTTGGTGGGGACAGGAGATAGCTGAGAGGGAGCGGCGGCGAATCCAACCGGCGGCGGAATGAGAAATGACTTCTCACCGGCAGAGTCTGATAAAGACACATTATTAATAAATCACGTCAACATCTGTGCAGATGAAAAACAAATCTTGTTACAGGAACGCAGCGTTGTCTGTGAGATAAGTGCGAGAGGGAGCCCCATGTTTCCATAAGTATTCAACCCGCTATGGTCTCCCTGCACTGTATATATCCTCTATCATCTGTATACATCTTATATCATCCACCTGCTCTACAGAAAATACCCGTATACACTTGTTACTAAGTTATATCATCACTATGTGTTACATAGGACTGCCGGTGACTAGGGTTGAGCGATCGGGATCGGGAAAGATTGGATCCCGATGGGTGATCGAGCAAATTTCAGGATTGGGATTGGCTGAATTTTAAAATCTCAAGATCAGCTCAATTCTACTGTATATATATTATACAATTAGGGTTAAGCGATCGGGAAAGATCGGATCCCGATCGGCGATCGAGCAAATTTCTTGATTGGGATCAGGTGGAAAATGATCGGAAATTGGATTTTAAAATCAATCCTGAAATGTCAAGATCGGCTGAACCCCACCGGTGACCCGTTATCTGTCCTCTTAGTACAGGGTCGGTGCACATAATATATTCTGTACATTATACATTGTGAGCTTAGATACGGTCAATATGGCTGAGGTCAGACTATGGTTAGAGTTACTACACGTCACAGGCTGACTACGTCCGTTGCGGTCACGCTGCTCCTTTCTATCAGACCACCCCGGCTCATACGTGTACTCTGATACATTTCTCTGTGACTTCTTTCTGTCTTTCCCTTTATATTACTAGCGAGTTACTTGTATACTGTAGATCGGTCTGACACATTACACGGCGTTCTGCACCAGTAGTTCGGGTTCGCGCTGTTACATCTGTAATCAGGACATAGACCGTGACAACCGGCGCTGTGCCTTTAAGTGAATCCTGCCTTACAGCGGTTCTCCCCGTTCTGTGCGGCTCTTCCTTTCATGAATTCTTGCCCTCATTACATATAACCTGCGCTGACAATCCCGTATTCCGATATTTTTCTGTAAATCCCATTCTGTAAGCAGACGGCACTGGCGTCTCCTGTCCGTTAATTATCTCTTCATCTAATGGCGGATCAGTCACATCCTCCATCTGTCAGATCTGCACATTGTGACACTCGCATTTCATGTGCCAGATTCTTACAAAATAAAGTTTCACATTAATATTTCAAGACGACGCAATCTGAGACTGTTCCCCGCAGTTCTGTTAATTCGTGAACGGCTGGAGATGACACTGGGGGCGACGGCAGACACCTGTCAGTCACTGCGGCCGGGGTCACGTGTCCATACAGTGAGGTGGGAATATCCTGCAGGATCCATTTCTTTCCGTTTCTCCTTTACTGGCGTGAACTATAAATAACCTGGCTGGAAATCGGTTCTATATTTCCCACCGTTTTGTGTATACAGGACTTCTGCAGACCAATATGTCTCCATATTTACAGACTACAAACAAACTCGGTGTAGTCTGATCTTACAGCGACGTGTAAACTTACAGGACTGACATTCACTGACAGCGCACACAATATCTGGAAATGACACAAAAATTGCAAATAAAGTTTATTAGAATTTTATGATTTTACTAAATTTAAAATAGTGAAAATCATGGATGACCCCGAGCTGATGAGCTGACGATCTATGAGATGATCACTCGATACAAGATGATGTGTTAGAGCTGGGGACACGTTGCGAGTGTTGCTTCAGATCATGTAACATCTCCCGTTTTGTGTCTGCAGCTCCTGTGAAGACTTGTGGGTCTCCATGGCCGCCGACTACGACACAACCCCTTGTAGTCAGGACCTGCGGACACGCGCTGCTTGTCTTATTTATGACCAGAAGGTAGAAGCAGAAGCCGAGCGGAAATGAGAAGTGACAACGGCTGAGAGTGACGCAGGTATCGCAATGTATTACAATGGAACGTGCACAAAGTACATTTAGGGATTTAGCATTTAGTTTTTCTCCTTTTCCTTGCACCCCTCCGCTTACATTTCTTAGCCGCACCCCTTTTCCTAGATACAATCGGGGTGATATAATACATTTGGCGAGCGCCATCATCAGGTCAGTGAATCTCCAGAAGCCTGAGCACAAGATGACGGGATTTATGATCGTTTATAAATGGACAATCCGGATGAATCTGTAGAACTTTATGATTCTCGATCTCTATTCTCTGACTTATTCTCTTATATCTCTGTTTGCCTTCTCCTGTCTCTTCCTGGATCCTATGGGGCAGTCTACTGTAAAGCCTAAGGATGCAGCTGACAGGGGCATTCTACTGTGCAGCCAACAGGGGTAGTCTATTGTGCAACCGACAGGGGCAGTCTACTGTGCAGCCAGCAGGGGCAGTCTATTGTGCAGCCAGCAGGGGCAGTCTAATGTGCAGCCAACAGGGGCAGTCTATTGTGCAGCCGACAGGGGCAGTCTACTGTGCAGCCCACAGGGGCATTCTACTGTGCAGCACACAGGGGCAGTCTATTGTGCAGCCAACAGGGGCAGTCTACTGTGCAGCCTACAGGGGCAGTCTACTGTAAAGCCTAAGGATACAGCCAACAGGGGCAGTCTACTGTGCAGCCAACAGGGGCAGTCTACTGTAAAGCCTAAGGATACAGCCAACAGGGGCAGTCTACTGTTCAGCCAACAGGGGCAGTCTACTGTAAAGCCTAAGGATACAGCCAACAGGGGCAGTCTACTGTGCAGCCAACATGGGCAGTCTACTGTGCAGCCAACAGGGGCAGTCTACTGTGCAGCCGGCAGGGGCAGTCTACTGTGCAGCCCACATGGGCATTCTACTGTGCAGCACACAGGGGCAGTCTATTGTGCAGCCAACAGGGCAGTCTACTGTGCAGCCAACAGGGGCAGTCTACTGTGCAGCCTACAGGGGCAGTCTACTGTAAAGCCTAAGGATTCAGCCAACAGGGGCAGTCTACTGTAAAGCCTAAGGATACAGCCAACAGGGGCAGTCTACTGTGCAGCCAACAGGGGCAGTCTACTGTGCAGCCAACAGGGGCAGTCTACTGTGCAGCCGACAGGGGCAGTCTATCGTGCAGCCGACAGGGGCAGTCTACTGTGCAGCCAACAGGGCAGTCTACTGTGCAGCCAACAGGGGCAGTCTACTGTGCAGCCAACAGGGGCAGTCTACTGTGCAGCCAACAGGGGCAGTCTACTGTGCAGCCAACAAGGGCAGTCTACTGTGCAGTCGACAGGGGCAGTCTACTGTGCAGCCGACAGGGGCAGTCTACTGTGCAGCCGACAGGGGCAGTCTACTGTGCAGCCGACAGGAGCATTCTACTGTGCAACTAACAGGGGCAGTCTACTGTGCAGCCAACAGGGGCAGTCTACTGTGTAGCCAACAGGGGCAGTCTACTGTGCAACCAACAGGGGCAGTCTACTGTGCAACCAACAGGGGCAGTCTACTGTGCAACCGACAGGGGCAGTCTACTGTGCAGCCGACAGGGGCAGTCTACTGTAAAGCCTAAGGATACAGCCAACAGGGGCAGTCTACTGTGCAGCCAACATGGGCAGTCTACTGTGCAGCCAACAGGGGCAGTCTACTGTGCAGCCGGCAGGGGCAGTCTACTGTGCAGCCCACAGGGGCAGTCTATTGTGCAGCCAACAGGGCAGTCTACTGTGCAGCCAACAGGGGCAGTCTACTGTGCAGACAACAGGGGCAGTCTACTGTAAAGCCTAAGGATACAGCCAACAGGGGCAGTCTACTGTGCAGCCAACAGGGGCAGTCTACTGTGCAGCCAACAGGGGCAGTCTACTGTGCAGTCGACAGGAGCAGTCTACTGTGCAGCCGACAGGGACAGTCTACTGTGCAGCCGACAGGGGCAGTCTACTGTGCAGCCGACAGGAGCAGTCTACTGTGCAGTCGACAGGAGCAGTCTACTGTGCAGCCGACAGGGGCAGTCTACTGTGCAGCCAACAGGAGCAGTCTACTGTGCAACCAACAGGGGCAGTCTACTGTGCAGCCAACAGGGGCAGTCTACTGTGCAGCCAACAGGGGCAGTCTACTGTGCAGCCAACAGGGGCAGTCTACTGTGCAACCAACAGGGGCAGTCTACTGTGCAACCAACAGGGGCAGTCTACTGTGCAGCCAACAGGGGCAGTCTACTGTGCAACCAACAGGGGCAGTCTACTGTGCAACCAACAGGGGCAGTCTACTGTGCAGCCGACAGGGGCAGTCTACTGTGCAGCCGGCAGGGGCAGTCTACTGTGCAGCCGGCAGGGGCAGTCTACTGTGCAGGCCAACAGGGGCAGTCTACTGTGCAACCAACAGGGGCAGTCTACTGTGCAACCAACAGGGGCAGTCTACTGTGCAGCCAACAGGGGCAGTCTACTGTGCAGCCGACAGGAGCAGTCTACTGTGCAGCCGACAGGGGCAGTCTACTGTGCAGCCGGCAGGGGCAGTCTACTGTGCAGCCGACAGGGGCAGTCTACTGTGCAGCCGACAGGGGCAGTCTACTGTGCAACCAACAGGGGCATTCTACTGTGCAACCAACAGGGGCAGTCTACTGTGCAGCCGACAGGGGCAGTCTACTGTAAAGCCTAAGGATACAGCCAACAGGGGCAGTCTACTGTGCAGCCAACATGGGCAGTCTACTGTGCAGCCAACAGGGGCAGTCTACTGTGCAGCCGGCAGGGGCAGTCTACTGTGCAGCCCACAGGGGCAGTCTATTGTGCAGCCAACAGGGCAGTCTACTGTGCAGCCAACAGGGGCAGTCTACTGTGCAGCCTACAGGGGCAGTCTACTGTAAAGCCTAAGGATTCAGCCAACAGGGGCAGTCTACTGTAAAGCCTAAGGATACAGCCAACAGGGGCAGTCTACTGTGCAGCCAACAGGGGTAGTCTACTGTGCAGCCAACAGGGGCAGTCTACTGTGCAGCCAACAGGGGCAGTCTACTGTGCAGCCGACAGGGGCAGTCTACTGTGCAGCCGACAGGGGCAGTCTACTGTGCAGCCGACAGGGGCAGTCTACTGTGCAGCCAACAGGGGCAGTCTACTGTGCAACCAACAGGGGCAGTCTACTGTGCAACCAACAGGGGCAGTCTACTGTGCAGCCTACAGGGGCAGTCTACTGTAAAGCCTAAGGATTCAGCCAACAGGGGCAGTCTACTGTAAAGCCTAAGGATACAGCCAACAGGGGCAGTCTACTGTGCAGCCAACAGGGGCAGTCTACTGTGCAGCCAACAGGGGCAGTCTACTGTGCAGCCAACAGGGGCAGTCTACTGTGCAGTCGACAGGAGCAGTCTACTGTGCAGCCGACAGGGACAGTCTACTGTGCAGCCGACAGGGGCAGTCTACTGTGCAGCCGACAGGAGCAGTCTACTGTGCAGTTGACAGGAGCAGTCTACTGTGCAGCCAACAGGGGCAGTCTACTGTGCAGCCAACAGGGGCAGTCTACTGTGCAGCCAACAGGGGCAGTCTACTGTGCAGTCGACAGGAGCAGTCTACTGTGCAGCCGACAGGGACAGTCTACTGTGCAGCCGACAGGGGCAGTCTACTGTGCAGCCGACAGGGGCAGTCTACTGTGCAGCCGACAGGAGCAGTCTACTGTGCAGTTGACAGGAGCAGTCTACTGTGCAGCCAACAGGAGCAGTCTACTGTGCAACTAACAGGGGCAGTCTACTGTGCAGCCAACAGGGGCAGTCTACTGTGCAGCCAACAGGGGCAGTCTACTGTGCAACCAACAGGGGCAGTCTACTGTGCAACCAACAGGGGCAGTCTACTGTGCAGCCGACAGGGGCAGTCTACTGTGCAGCCAGCAGGGGCAAGCTACTGTGCAGCCGGCAGGGGCAGTCTACTGTGCAGCCAACAGGGGCAGTCTACTGTGCAACCAACAGGGGCAGTCTACTGTGCAACCAACAGGGGCAGTCTACTGTGCAACCAACAGGGGCAGTCTACTGTGCAGCCAACAGGGGCAGTCTACTGTGCAGCCGACAGGAGCAGTCTACTGTGCAGCCGACAGGAGCAGTCTACTGTGCAGCCGGCAGGGGCAGTCTACTGTGCAGCCGACAGGGGCAGTCTACTGTGCAACCATCAGGGGCAGTCTACTGTGCAACCAACAGGGGCAGTCTACTGTGCAGCCGTCAGGGGCAGTCTACTGTAAAGCCTAAGGATACAGCCAACAGGGACAGTCTACTGTGCAGCCAACATGGGCAGTCTACTGTGCAGCCAACAGGGGCAGTCTACTGTGCAGCCCACAGGGGCAGTCTATTGTGCAGCCAACAGGGCAGTCTACTGTGCAGCCAACAGGGGCAGTCTACTGTGCAGCCTACAGGGGCAGTCTACTGTAAAGCCTAAGGATTCAGCCAACAGGGGCAGTCTACTGTAAAGCCTAAGGATACAGCCAACAGGGGCAGTCTACTGTGCAGCCAACAGGGGCAGTCTACTGTGCAGCCAACAGGGGCAGTCTACTGTGCAGCCAACAGGGGCAGTCTACTGTGCAGTCGACAGGAGCAGTCTACTGTGCAGCCGACAGGGGCAGTCTACTGTGCAGCCGACAGGAGCAGTCTACTGTGCAGTCGACAGGAGCAGTCTACTGTGCAGCCGACAGGGGCAGTCTACTGTGCAGCCAACAGGAGCAGTCTATTGTGCAGCCAACAGGGGCAGTCTACTGTGCAGCCAACAGGGGCAGTCTACTGTGCAGCCGACAGGGGCAGTCTCCTGTGCAGCCGGCAGGGGCAGTCTACTGTGCAGCCAACAGGGGCAGTCTACTGTGCAACCAACAGGGGCAGTCTACTGTGCAACCAACAGGGGCAGTCTACTGTGCAGCCAACAGGGGCAGTCTACTGTGCAGCCGACAGGAGCAGTCTACTGTGCAGCCGACAGGGGCAGTCTACTGTGCAGCCGGCAGGGGCAGTCTACTGTGTAGCCAACAGGGGCAGTCTACTGTGCAGCCGGCAGGGGCAGTCTACTGTGTAGCCAACAGGGGCAGTCTACTGTGCAGCCGGCAGGGGCAGTCTACTGTGCAGCCGACAGGGGCAGTCTACTGTGTAGCCAACAGGGGCAGTCTACTGTGCAGCCGGCAGGGGCAGTCTACTGTGCAGCCGGCAGGGGCAGTCTACTGTGTAGCCAACAGGGGCAGTCTACTGTGCAGCCGGCAGGGGCAGTCTACTGTGCAGCCGACAGGAGCAGTCTACTGTGCAGCCAACAGGGGCAGTCTACTGTGCAACTACAGGGGCAGT
Organism: Leptodactylus fuscus; assembly: GCF_031893055.1. Lineage (NCBI taxonomy): Eukaryota > Metazoa > Chordata > Amphibia > Anura > Leptodactylidae > Leptodactylus > Leptodactylus fuscus. The sequence goes on along the minus strand of NC_134274.1, from coordinate 1,579,630 downwards.
CTACTGTGCAGCCAACAGGGCAGTCTAGTTTATTGTGACCACTAGATCCCATTATGTCCTCTCAATAGGGCTCCCCAATAGAGGAAGAGCAGAGGCTTCTGGGTAACCTGAGAGAGCTATCACTATGTATACAGTATATACAGTGCAGCACTATAAGCAGGCTGGTATATATATCTGCCCCTATGTATATACACAGCCCTGATAGCGCTCACTGTGTATCCGCAGCTGTGTGCTATATACAGGGGGTGAGGGGGATACGAGGCTGGGGGCTGCCATATAATTACCAAGCACTAAAGGGATTGTCCATGGCTATAGCGGCGCTGCAGTACAGAGGCAGGTGCGGCGAGGTAGGGGTGACCTGACGCCTCTCCTCCCGGAGTCTTCCGTCACATCCACTTCTAGATTCCTAATTATTTCCCTTCATATTACTGACACTGATTAATCTCCAATGAGCAGCGCGGCGGAAGAAAGCGGCGCCGGAGGAGGCTTATCTGCCGCGCCGCCAAATGAACTGGTGCTGGGAAATAAGCATATTATATGTATTATGATAATTGCCTGATAACTGCGAGCGGCAGGAGCCCCATGAAGAGCGCGCCTGTAAGTCCTCTGTACCGGCGGCCGCCTACTATAAGGCTGCACTTACCCTGACATTATATGGCGGGAGAGACAGGGCCAATGGCACATTATAGTGACCTGAGGACCACCAAATGGTTTATGCAGGTCTTGTACTGTAGAAGGACCCATCATATAAGATCACATGACCACGTGTGCTGGACTTGAAGATCAATGTGAGAAGCCGTGTATAAGTCTATGGAGAGGGGAACAGGTTAGGGGGTGGGGTCTGTATTAGTTTAGTGGTCTGGTCTGGGGTCTGTATTAGTTTAGGGGTCTGGTCTGGGGTCTGTATTAGTTTAGGGCTCTGGTCTGGGGTCTGTATTAGTTTAGGGGTCTGGTCTGGGGTCTGTATTAGTTTAGGGGTCTGGTCTGGGGTCTCTATTAGTTTAGGGGTCTGGTCTGGGGTCTGTATTAGTTTAGGGGTCTGTATTAGTTTAGGGGTCTGTATTAGTTTAGGGGTCTGTATTAGTTTAGGGGTCTGTATTAGTTTAGGGGTCTTGATTAGTTTAGGGGATCTGGTCTGGGGTCTGTATAAGTTTAGGGGGTCTGATCTTTGGTCTATATTACTTTTGAAGGTCTGTTCTGGGGTCTGTATTTAAAGGGTCCTCAGCCTTGGAGTACTACTCTTGTCACTCAGACCCCGACCATTGTCTGCCTGCACCACCCTGCTATTACATGAAACATCCTACTGGAGCAGCAAGAGCAATGCACCAGGAGTTGAAGCCCCGCCTCCAGTGCACCAACTGCTTAATTTACATAAGATTTCAAAGTTGTTTTTGTCCAAATTTACAAAAGGTACACAGAGTGTCTTAAAGGGTCTGAATTTATTTGTGTTGCTCTAGATGGCTGCAGATGGGGGAGGCTAAACATTGGCATAGCTTGAAGTTCCTGGGCCCCAATGCACAATCTATGATGGGGCCCTTATCTACCTTGTGTCACTTACAATAGGGGTGCATTTTATGAGGGAGAAGAACCCCCTATAGCTGTTACCTGGGCCAGCAAACTGGGCAGCCATCATGGTGGTCTGGGCTGGATGGAGAAGAAAAGTAAAGAGACTTCTGTCTACAATCCGAGAGTTGCTGCGTTCATAGAGAAGCCGTCACCTCGTTCAGGGGTCTTTAGCCTATTGTTACAACATTGACAATCCCTTTAAATTTGATAAGCCACAGATCCCATCTTGCTGAGATGTGAGACCCCGCACTGGTCAGGTTAGGTAAGGCTCCAGTTCGGCGTCCTTCTAATCTGTACAATGTGTCTGTATATCTGGAGCTGTCAGCGTTCCTTTTATATCCATTCCCTGACGCTACATGACCGAGGGCAACGAGCGCCTGAAACCAGGACATGAGATGAGATCGGGGTCCTTGTCACCTGTCCGGAGAGCAATTAACAGCGCGAGGAATCGGTGCGCGGAGCAGATGCCGAGGCGTTTCAGGGACTAAGTGGTTAATGATTTAATGAAGCGGTGGAGTAGAAATCTCATTTGTGGCGCCCCTCGGAATTAGGCGAACCTCAAAGAGCAGATTTTCTGTGTATCTCGGTCCAATATTGCTACCTGCTGGGCTCCCAACGCAGTCTCTAAATAAATTGCAAGTGGCCTTGGGCAAACGGAACATTGCGCCTTTGATCCAGCCAGAGAGAACATCGACAAGTGTTCAGTCAATCAATCACATTCACGACTTCCAGGCTGGAATCTTCCTGACAAGACGCCATTATTTATTTTTAAAATCATATATTTCATTATTGCAAAACACGAGGTCCCCGGTGGGGGCCGCTAAATTATTGATGTGGCTTCTATAGGACTGGGTTTGTTATTTCTGACATGCTTGTCACTAACTATTGTTGAGAAGAGTTTACTAAGGAATCAACTTGGAAAAGTTTGCGCGGCGGTCTGCGGAGCCTCGTTTTGCCGCCGCGTTCAAGACACAAACGTCTCTTTCCTTCTCACTGATCTCCTAACTGGTGTTGACAACGAGATCCAGAGGCCGCTCGCTTTTTTTAGCGTCTCTGCTCGGTTCCAAGGCAACATTTTAATAGCTGGAGACGCGGCCTCGGAGCCTTCAAGGCTCGGGGAGATAAACTTTACACAGAATGACGGGTGCGAGCGGCTCAGTGACTGCAAATTCTGCTGAATACTGGGTTTAGTTTGGTAATGGGATTGCTGCAGGAACAGCAGAGTCTGAACAGTCACAATGAGCGGTGACATCTGCTTAATGCCGGGACCGAGAAGAAATTATCAGACAACTGCACATAAATACTACGGGACTGGTATATAAGAGGGAGAAGACAGTATACAAGGGGTAGGACACAAGGTGGAGGAAGAAGATAGATACGGCACAAGACCAGACAGAAAAGATCAAAGAAGATAAGATAGATGGAGAGATAGATAGATAGATAGATAGATAGATAGATAGATAGATAAATAGATAGGAGATAGATAGATAGATAGATAGATAGATAGATAGATAGATAGATAGGAGATAGAAAAATAAATAGCTGATAGATAGATAGATAGATAGATAGATAGATAGATAGATAGATAGGAGATAGATAGATAGATAGATAGATAGATAGATAGATAGATAGATAGATAGGAGATACATAGATAGATAGATAGATAGATAGATAGATAGATAGATAGATAGGAGATAGATAGATAGATAGATAGATAGATAGGAGATACATAGATAGATAGATAGATAGATAGATAGATAGATAGATAGATAGATAGATAGGAGATAGATAGATAGATATATAGATAGATAGATAGATAGGAGATAGATAAATAAATAGCTGATAGATAGATAGATAGATAGATAGATAGATAGATAGATAGATAGATAGGAGATAGAAAAATAAATAGCAGATAGATAGATAGATAGATAGATAGGAGATAGATAGATAGATAGATAGATAGATAGATAGATAGATGATAGATAGATAGATAGATAGATAGATAGGAGATAGATAAATAAATAGCTGATAGATAGATAGATAGATAGATAGATAGATAGATAGATAGATAGATAGATAGATAGGAGATAGAAAAATAAATAGCTGATAGATAGATAGATAGATAGATAGATAGATAGAAGATAGATAGATAGATAGATAGATAGATAGATAGGAGATAGATAGATAGATAGATAGATAGATAGATAGATAGATAAGAGATAGGAGAGAGATAAGAGAAAGAGTGTTCAGAACAATGTATTATATTGTATACCCCTCACATTCTTACATGCAGGCTACTCTATGTAAATTCTCTGGTTTATATATCAGGACATTATAATAATCTGTTCCTTAGAAGGTCTTACACTTAAGTAATTCCTGCTAATCGAATACCCTCAGTGAATCCACCATCAGCCAGTGTGACCATCTCTATAAGAGCAGATGTTTTGGCAGTTTGCTGGTCTGAAGCTTTCATGTTTGTGTTAACAAAATGCCAAGGAGGAAAGAAATCAGCAATGATCTTAGAGAAGCAGCAGTCATCATCCTTCTGTGTGGGAGGATTCAACGAACATCTCCAAATACTTTAAAGCCCATCTAGTAGAGGGGGATAATTTGGGCTTGTTTTGAGCCCCAGAACCTGATCTCTAAATCCACCATGAACTCCTCCATATACCAAAGTAATCTTTGTCAAACTGGGTCATGTAAAAGGTCAATAATCCCAAGCACAGCAGCAAATCTACAATCTGAAATTAAACAATTGTGGTGTTGTCATGGCCTGAACCATTGGAATCTGTTGTGTGTTTGATCCAGTATAAGTAGATAAGACTACATGGCCGGTTACTCCAGTGACCCCTCCATATACTTGGCCTCCTGGCTCGGGTCCTCTTCAGCCCCACTTGCCAATACATTGGGTCCGGATGTTATTCAGCTTCAAAACACATTTCAAGGCAGATTTACTAACCCTGTGTAATATTAGACACTGTGACCAGACAGTCTTATACTACATCAGATTTATCACAGTGACTGATGCGGCTGATGAATCTGTGTAGTCTAAATATTCTGCATCTAGCAGGTTTGGTTGTCAACATTTTTTTAGCACACAGAGTGGCATCTTAAATAGCACCCTTGTTCCTCTAAGCCCCACCCCTTTCATCAAAGTCCCGTCTCCTTGTCAGACAAAACAGGAACTAAATTACTACCGTAAATACATTTAGTGTAAGGCATGAATGGCTTTATGGTACAAAATGTCTCCGAATTCTGATGTATATTCATTGGTAAATCTGACCCGCTGTGGCTGCATAAGCCTAAACCTCTGCTATATGTGACATTGTGTTACTGGGGGTGGGGGGTCACCTAGGCCACCTCTAATACAGGACACGGGAGCAAACACAATGTTTTTTAATAACAGACGTATATAGAATCTGACAGGTAGGGGTTGTTTCACTACGCCCCTATAGGTAATGTAGCCATGAATTGTACAGTTAAAATGACCCGGCATGACCTGTGATAAAAGGACCTGTAGTTATGTGAGAAGGACCTGTAAGCAATAAAAGACCTATAGTAAATGACCACATATGTGCAGGACCTGTAACCAATGAAGGACCCGTGGTAAATGACCACACGCGTGCAGGACCTGTAAACGTAAAAGGACCTGTAGTAAATGACCACACGCGTGCAGGACCTGTAAACATAAAAGGACCTGTAGTAAATGACCACATGTGTGTAGGACCTGTTACTGTAAAAGGACCTGTAGTAAATGACCACATGTGTGCAGGACCTGTTACTGTAAAAGGACCTGTAGTAAATGACCACATGTGTGCAGGACCTGTTACTGTAAAAGGACCTGTAGTAAATGACCACATGTGTGCAGGACCTGTTACTGTAAAAGGACCTGTAGTGAATGACCACATGTGTGTAGGACCTGCTACTGTAAATGGACCCGTAGTAAATGACCACATGTGTGGAGGACCTGTTACTATAAAAGGACCCGTAGTAAATGACCACATGTGTGCAGGACCTGTTACTGTAAAAAGGACCTGTAGTAAATGACCACATGTGTGCAGGACCTGTTACTGTAAAAGGACCTGTAGTGAATGACCACATGTGTGTAGGACCTGTAACCAATAAAGGACCCGTAGTGAATGACCACATGTGTGTAGGACCTGTTACTATAAAAGGACCCGTAGTAAATGACCGCGTGTGTGCAGGACCTGTAACCAAAAAAGGACCCGTAGTGAATGACCACATGTGTGCAGGACCTGTTACTGTAAAAGGACCCGTAGTGAATGACCACATGTGTGCAGGACCTGTTACTGTAAAAGGACCCGTAGTGAATGACCACATGTGTGTAGGACCTGTAACCAATAAAGGACCCGTAGTAAATGACCACATGTGTGCAAGACCTGTTACTGTAAAAGGACCCGTAGTGAATGACCACATGTGTGTAGCACCTGTAACCAATAAAGGACCCGTAGTGAATGACCACATGTGTGTAGGACCTGTAACCAATAAAGGACCCGTAGTAAATGACCACATGTGTGCAGGACCTGTTACTGTAAAAGGACCCGTAGTGAATGACCACATGTGTGCAGGACCTGTTACTGTAAAAGGACCCGTAGTGAATGACCACATGTGTGTAGGACCTGTAACCAATAAAGGACCCGTAGTGAATGACCACATGTGTGCAGGACCTGTTACTGTAAAAGGACCCGTAGTGAATGACCACGTGTGCAGGACCTGTTACTGTAAAAGGACCCGTAGTGAATGACCACGTGTGCAGGACCTGTTACTGTAAAAGGACCCGTAGTGAATGACCACGTGTGCAGGACCTGTTACTGTAAAAGGACCCGTAGTAAATGACCACATGTGTGCAGGACCTGTTACTGTAAAAGGACCCGTAGTAAATGACCACATGTGTGCAGGACCTGTTACTGTAAAAAATGGACCAGCCCCCTTGTAGGTTTCGGCCAAGAAGGAAAACAGCGCTCACCCAATAAGATAATAGGTAGTCCAATTTTGTGAATTTATTACACGAGGATCCGCTCGGTGTGGTCTCTTCTCTTGTATTTACTGTTACTGTAAAGGACCCGTAATGAATGACCACATGTGTGCAGGACCTGTTACTATAGAAGTCTATATGTATACAAGTTGTCACGTCAGTGAGTGATCAGCAGAGGGAGAGGGTGCAGTATTATGTGTGTGATCAGCAGATTCTATGTATTTATAGCCATCTGTCATCTGTATCTAAGGGCTTGGGGTTTATCAGGGTCTCCTCATGTAATGTCTGGGCTTATTTATGGGGTCTGTAATTATATTGGGGTCTGTATTCTGGGATATGTATGTAATGTCTGGTCTGGGGTATGTATTTAGTGTCTGGTCTGGGGTATGTATGTAATGTCTGGTCTGGGGTATGTATGTAATGTCTGGTCTGGGGTATGTATTTAGTGTCTGGTCTGGGGTATGTATGTAATGTCTGGTCTGGGGTATGTATGTAATGTCTGGTCTGGGGTATGTATGTAATGTCTGGTCTGGGGTATGTATGTAATGTCTGGTCTGGGGTATGTATGTAATGTCTGGTCTGGGGTATGTATGTAATGTCTGGTCTGGGGTATGTATGTAATGTCTGGTCTGGGGTATGTATGTAATGTCTGGTCTGGGGTATGTATTTAGTGTCTGGTCTGGGGTATGTATGTAATGTCTGGTCTGGGGTATGTATGTAATGTCTGGTCTGGGATATGTATGTAATGTCTGGTCTGGGATATGTATGTAATGTCTGGTCTGGGGTATGTATTTAGTGTCTGGTCTGGGGTATGTATGTAATGTCTGGTCTGGGATATGTATGTATTGTCTGGTCTGGGATATGTATGTAATGTCTGGTCTGGGGTATGTATGTATTGTCTGGTCTGGGATATGTATGTAATGTCTGGTCTGGGGTATGTATGTAATGTCTGGTCTGGGGTATGTATGTAATGTCTGGTCTGGGGTATGTATGTAATGTCTGGTCTGGGGTATGTATGTAATGTCTGGTCTGGGGTATGTATGTAATGTCTGGTCTGGGGTATGTATGTATTGTCTGGTCTGGGGTATGTATGTATTGTCTGGTCTGGGGTATGTATGTAATGTCTGGTCTGGGGTATGTATGTAATGTCTGGTCTGGGGTAATGTATGTAATGTCTGGTCTGGGGTATGTATGTAATGTCTGGTCTGGGGTATGTATGTAATGTCTGGTCTGGGGTATGTATGTAATGTCTGGTCTGGGGTATGTATGTAATGTCTGGTCTGGGGTATGTATGTAATGTCTGGTCTGGGGTATGTATGTAATGTCTGGTCTGGGGTATGTATGTAATGTCTGGTCTGGGGTATGTATGTAATGTCTGGTCTGGGGTATGTATTTAGTGTCTGGTCTGGGGTATGTATGTATTGTCTGGTCTGGGATATGTATGTATTGTCTGGTCTGGGATATGTATGTAATGTCTGGTCTGGGGTATGTATGTAATGTCTGGTCTGGGGTATGTATGTAATGTCTGGTCTGGGGTATGTATGTAATGTCTGGTCTGGGGTATGTATGTAATGTCTGGTCTGGGGTATGTATGTAATGTCTGGTCTGGGGTATGTATGTAATGTCTGGTCTGGGGTATATATGTAATGTCTGGTCTGGGGTATGTATGTAATGTCTGGTCTGGGGTATGTATGTAATGTCTGGTCTGGGGTATGTATGTAATGTCTGGTCTGGGATATGTATGTAATGTCTGGTCTGGGGTATGTATGTAATGTCTGGTCTGGGGTATGTATGTAATGTCTGGTCTGGGGTATGTATGTAATGTCTGGTCTGGGGTATGTATGTAATGTCTGGTCTGGGGTATGTATGTAATGTCTGGTCTGGGGTATGTATGTAATGTCTGGTCTGGGGTATGTATGTAATGTCTGGTCTGGGGTATGTATGTAATGTCTGGTCTGGGGTATGTATGTAATGTCTGGTCTGGGGTATGTATGTAATGTCTGGTCTGGGGTATGTATGTAATGTCTGGTCTGGGGTATGTATGTAATGTCTGGTCTGGGGTATGTATGTAATGTCTGGTCTGGGGTATGTATTTAGTGTCTGGTCTGGGGTATGTATGTAATGTCTGGTCTGGGGTATGTATGTAGTGTCTGGTCTGGGGTATGTATGTAATGTCTGGTCTGGGGTATGTATGTAATGTCTGGTCTGGGGTGTGTATGTAATGTCTGGTCTGGGGTATGTATGTAATGTCTGGTCTGGGGTATGTATGTAATGTCTGGTCTGGGGTATGTATGTAATGTCTGGTCTGGGGTATGTATGTATTGTCTGGTCTGGGATATGTATGTAATGTCTGGTCTGGGGTATGTATGTAATGTCTGGTCTGGGGTATGTATGTAATGTCTGGTCTGGGGTATGTATGTATTGTCTGGTCTGGGGTATGTATGTATTGTCTGGTCTGGGATATGTATGTAATGTCTGGTCTGGGGTATGTATGTATTGTCTGGTCTGGGATATGTATGTAATGTCTGGTCTGGGGTATGTATGTAATGTCTGGTCTGGGATATGTATGTAATGTCTGGTCTGGGGTATGTATGTAATGTCTGGTCTGGGGTTTGTATGTAATGTCTGGTCTGGGGTATGTATGTAATGTCTGGTCTGGGCTATGTATGTAATGTCTGGTCTGGGGTATGTATGTAATGTCTGGTCTGGGGTATGTATGTAATGTCTGGTCTGGGGTATGTATGTAATGTCTGGTCTGGGGTATGTATGTAATGTCTGGTCTGGGGTATGTATGTAATGTCTGGTCTGGGATATGTATGTATTGTCTGGTCTGGGGTATGTATTTAGTGTCTGGTCTGGGGTATGTATGTAATGTCTGGTCTGGGGTATGTATGTAATGTCTGGTCTGGGGTATGTATGTATTGTCTGGTCTGGGATATGTATGTAATGTCTGGTCTGGGGTATGTATGTAATGTCTGGTCTGGGGTATGTATATAATGTCTGGTCTGGGGTATGTATGTAATGTCTGGTCTGGGGTATGTATGTATTGTCTGGTCTGGGATATGTATGTAATGTCTGGTCTGGGGTATGTATGTAATGTCTGGTCTGGGGTATGTATATAATGTCTGGTCTGGGGTATGTATGTAATGTCTGGTCTGGGATATGTATGTAATGTCTGGTCTGGGGTATGGATGTAATGTCTGGTCTGGGGTATGTATGTAATGTCTGGTCTGGGATATGTATGTAATGTCTGGTCTGGGGTATGTATGTAATGTCTGGTCTGGGGTATGTATGTATTGTCTGGTCTGGGGTATGTATGTAATGTCTGGTCTGGGGTATGTATGTATTGTCTGGTCTGGGGTATGTATGTAATGTCTGGTCTGGGGTATGTATGTAATGTCTGGTCTGGGGTATGTATGTAATGTCTGGTCTGGGGTATGTATGTAATGTCTGGTCTGGGGTATGTATGTAATGTCTGGTCTGGGGTATGTATGTAATGTCTGGTCTGGGGTATGTATGTAATGCCTGGTCTGGGGTATGTATGTAATGCCTGGTCTGGGGTATGTATGTAATGTCTGGTCTGGGGTATGTATGTAATGTCTGGTCTGGGGTATGTATGTAATGTCTGGTCTGGGGTATGTATGTAATGTCTGGTCTGGGGTATGTATGTAATGTCTGGTCTGGGGTATGTATGTAATGTCTGGTCTGGGGTATGTATGTAATGTCTGGTCTGGGGTATGTATGTAATGTCTGGTCTGGGGTATGTATGTAATGTCTGGTCTGGGGTATGTATTTGGGCCAGTCCTGGGTCTGTCTTTGTTCAGGGTGTCTGGATTTACTCCGATATTCAGGTTTGGGATCTGTAGTGACTTTGTGATCAGTCGGGTCAGTATTTATTGTATTTTGGGGGGTCTTTAGTTATTTTGGGGTCTCTATCTGTCCAGGACTCTGCATTTCTTCTGTTACATTGTTACAGTTATTTATGGCTCTGTATTCTGGTCTGGGGTCAGCACTTATTTTGGGGTCTGTATTTTGTCTTTGTACAGGGACAGTTGTGGGACTGCCCTTCTTGTACAGCACTATGGAGTATGATGGCGCTATATAAGTAATAAATAAATAGATATATAGCGGTCACTTAGGGATATATCTCTATCGTAGGACCCCGAGATCTGCAGTGAAGACGTCATTTTACCCTGACTGGTAAGACGGATCTGGTTTATTCTCTACCAGCGATGAGCGAACAGTAAAATATTCAATATTTGTTACGAATACCTTCTCCATATTGGACTATTGGAAGGAATATGGAACCCCATTATAGTCTATGGGAGAAAATGCTTCATTTCAGGGGATCCCACTCTGCGACTCAGGAGAGTCACCAAGTCCACTAAGACACCCCAGGAAATGATGCCAACACCTCTGCAATGCAACTGGGACAGCAGGGGAAGCCTGTCTGGGGGCATCTAACACGCCCAAGTCACTGTATTATGTCGGGATCCCTGTCAGCTTGTGATATGCGCGAGCTGACTTTTTCCCATAGGAATGCATTGACCAGTGTTGATAGGCTGATTGCCATACAGAGAACAGCATTCAGCCAATCAACGTTGGTTCTGCTGGAGGAGGCGGAGTCTTATATCAGACTAGAATGGAGACTGCTGTGGACCGATCTTAGACTCCGCCTCCACCGGCAGAACCAGCGTTGATTGGCTGAATACTGTATGGCATTCGGCCAATCAATGCTGGTCAATGCATTCCTATGCCGAGATGTAGCAGTGCTGGCCATGCGCTCAGCTCAGCTACATCTCCACAGTGCTGAGTGTGCGATGAACCCTGCTGCACACTTAGCTCTGCTGCATCTGAGATCGGACCACAATGGAAACTGCCGTGGACTGCTGTGCTTAGACTCCGCCTCCTCCGGCAGAACAAGCGTTGATTGGCCAAATGCTGTACTCTGTATGGCATTCGGCCAATCAACGCTGGTCAATGCATTCCTATGGGAAAAGTCAGCTCCCGCATATCACAAGCTGACAGGGATCCCAACCAGATAGAGCCCCAAAGAGCTGGGTGAGTGACATCCCCCCCTAAAGAAAGGTAATCCCTAGCTAACCCTCCTGTACATCTGTCCCTGTCTCACAGTCACATAGTTCACAGTCTCATATTAATCGAATGTTAAATCCAGCATTCGTATAAATTGGAGAACACCTGATTTCGGCCGCCAATTCCTTTTTCCGATTTTTTTCGATGCCTCCGTTGTTGTAGTTCCTGTCCCACCTCCCCTGTGCAGTTATTGGTGCAAAAAAAACGCCAGGGGAAGTGGGAGGGGTTACGAATTTTTACTGCGTTTGCCTCGTGGTATTCGATTGGAATCAAATACCTCGAACGGCCTGATATTCGATTGAACATGAACTCACTCATCTCTATTCTCTACATCTTATTAGATTTCCACTGATTTTTAAAGGTTTTAAAGTTACTTTTTAACTGTCTGTGAGATCCCGAGAGGAGAGAAATATTCGTCATGTGAGCGGTCGCCTCTATCGCCTTGTAGACATAAATGTTTGGAGCTTAAGATGTGACAATGTGAAGCCCAAATCTGGGATAAGATCAATATAAAGCAAATACAAGGTGTCAGAAACGTATCCTGGAGAGTCTGAAGATAGAACAGAATAAGCAACAAGTATCAGTATAAGAAGGTCTGTGTGTACACTGGACAATGTGATGTGATATAACTGTTTACATAGGACTGCCGGTGACATCTACTACATTACATGGGACTGCCGGTGACATCTACTACATTACATAGGACTGCCGGTGACATCTACTACATTACATACGACTGCCGGTGACATCTACTACATTACATAGGACTGCCGGTGACATCTACTACATTACATGGGACTGCCGGTGACATCTACTACATTACATAGGACTGCCGGTGACATCTACTATATTACATGGGACTGCCGGTGACATCTACTACATTACATTGGACTGCCGGTGACATCTACTACATTACATGGGACTGCCGGTGACATCTACTACATTACATGGGACTGCCGGTGACATCTACTACATTACATAGGACTGCCGGTGACATCTACTACATTACATGGGACTGCCGGTGACATCTACTACATTACATAGGACTGCCGGTGACATCTACTACATTACCTGTATATAGAGAGTTATCACTGTGTTATCTGTGGTGTTACATAGGACTGCCGGTGACATCTACTACATTACCTGTATATAGAGAGTTATCATTGTGTTATCTGTGTGTTACATAGGACTGCCGGTGACATCTACTACATTACATAGGACTGCCGGTGACATCTACTACATTACATGGGACTGCCGGTGACATCTACTACATTACCTGTATATAGAGAGTTATCACTGTGTTATCTGTGGTGTTACATAGGACTGCCGGTGACATCTACTACATTACCTGTATATAGAGAGTTATCACTGTGTTATCTGTGGTGTTACATAGGACTGCCGGTGACATCTACTACATTACCTGTATATAGAGAGTTATCACTGTGTTATCTGTGGTGTTACATAGGACTGCCGGTGACATCTACTACATTACCTGTATATAGAGAGTTATCACTGTGTTATCTGTGGTGTTACATAGGACTGCCGGTGACATCTACTACATTACCTGTATATAGAGAGTTATCACTGTGTTATCTGTGGTGTTACATAGGACTGCCGGTGACATCTACTACATTACCTGTACACAGAGAGTTATCACTGTGTTATCTGTGGTGTTACATAGGACTGCCGGTGACATCTACTACATTACCTGTATATAGAGAGTTATCACTGTGTTATCTGTGGTGTTACATAGGACTGCCGGTGACACCTACTACATTACCTGTATATAGAGAGTTATCACTGTGTTATCTGTGATGTTACATAGGACTGCCGGTGACATCTACTACATTACCTGTATATAGAGAGTTATCACTGTGTTATCTGTGGTGTTACATAGGACTGCCGGTGACATCTACTACATTACATAGGACTGCCGGTGACATCTACTACATTACCTGTACTCAGAGAGATATCACTGTGTTATCTGTGGTGTTACATAGGACTGCCGGTGACATCTACTACATTACCTGTATATAGAGAGTTATCACTGTGTTATCTGTGGTGTTACATAGGACTGCCGGTGACATCTACTACATTACCTGTATATAGAGAGTTATCACTGTGTTATCTGTGGTGTTACATAGGACTGCCGGTGACATCTACTACATTACCTGTATATAGAGAGTTATCACTGTGTTATCTGTGCTGTTACATGGGACTGCCGGTGACATCTACTACATTACCTGTATATAGAGAGTTATCACTGTGTTATCTGTGATGTTACATAGGACTGCCGGTGACATCTACTACATTACCTCTACTCAGAGAGTTATCACTGTGTTATCTGTGCTGTTACATAGGACTGCCGGTGACATCTACTACATTACCTCTACTCAGAGAGTTATCGCTGTGTTATCTGTGGTGTTACATGGGACTGCCGGTGACATCTTCTACATTACCTGTATATAGAGAGTTATCACTGTGTTATCTGTGGTGTTACATAGGACTGCCGGTGACATCTACTACATTACCTGTATATAGAGAGTTATCACTGTGTTATCTGTGGTGTTACATGGGACTGCCGGTGACATCTACTACATTACCTGTATATAGAGAGTTATCACTGTGTTATCTGTGGTGTTACATGGGACTGCCGGTGACATCTACTACATTACCTGTATATAGAGAGTTATCACTGTTATCTGTGCTGTTACATAGGACTGCCGGTGACATCTACTACATTACCTGTATATAGAGAGTTATCACTGTGTTATCTGTGGTGTTACATGGGACTGCCGGTGACATCTACTACATTACCTGTATATAGAGAGTTATCACTGTGTTATCTGTGGTGTTACATAGGACTGCCGGTGACATCTACTACATTACCTCTACTCAGAGAGTTATCGCTGTGTTATCTGTGGTGTTACATGGGACTGCCGGTGACATCTTCTACATTACCTGTATATAGAGAGTTATCACTGTGTTATCTGTGGTGTTACATGGGACTGCCGGTGACATCTACTACATTACCTGTATATAGAGAGATATCACTGTGTTATCTGTGGTGTTACATAGGACTGCCGGTGACATCTACTACATTACCTGTATATAGAGAGATATCACTGTGTTATCTGTGGTGTTACATAGGACTGCCGGTGACATCTACTACATTACCTGTATATAGAGAGTTATCACTGTTATCTGTGGTGTTACATAGGACTGCCGGTGGCATCTACTACATTACCTGTATATAGAGAGTTATCACTGTGTTATCTGTGGTGTTACATAGGACTGCCGGTGACATCTACTACATTACCTGTATATAGAGAGTTATCACTGTGTTATCTGTGGTGTTACATGGGACTGCCGGTGACATCTACTACATTACCTGTATATAGAGAGTTATCACTGTGTTATCTGTGGTGTTACATGGGACTGCCGGTGACATCTACTACATTACCTGTATATAGAGAGTTATCACTGTGTTATCTGTGGTGTTACATAGGACTGTCGGTGACATCTACTACATTACCTGTATATAGAGAGTTATCACTGTGTTATCTGTGGTGTTACATAGGACTGCCGGTGACATCTACTACATTACCTGTATATAGAGAGTTATCACTGTGTTATCTGTGCTGTTACATAGGACTGCCGGTGACATCTACTACATTACCTGTATATAGAGAGCTATCACTGTGTTATCTGTGGTGTTACATAGGACTGCCGGTGACATCTACTACATTACCTGTATATAGAGAGTTATCACTGTGTTATCTGTGGTGTTACATGGGACTGCCGGTGACATCTACTACATTACCTGTATATAGAGAGTTATCACTGTGTTATCTGTGGTGTTACATAGGACTGCCGGTGACATCTACTACATTACCTGTATATAGAGAGTTATCACTGTGTTATCTGTGGTGTTACATAGGACTGCCGGTGACATCTACTACATTACCTGTACTCAGAGAGTTATCACTGTGTTATCTGTGGTGTTACATAGGACTGCCGGTGACATCTACTACATTACCTGTATATAGAGAGTTATCACTGTGTTATCTGTGGTGTTACATAGGACTGCCGGTGACATCTACTACATTACCTGTATATAGAGAGTTATCACTGTGTTATCTGTGGTGTTACATAGGACTGCCGGTGACATCTACTACATTACCTGTATATAGAGAGTTATCACTGTGTTATCTGTGGTGTTACATGGGACTGCCGGTGACATCTACTACATTACCTGTATATAGAGAGTTATCACTGTGTTATCTGTGGTGTTACATAGGACTGCCGGTGACATCTACTACATTACCTGTATATAGAGAGTTATCACTGTGTTATCTGTGCTGTTACATAGGACTGCCGGTGACATCTACTACATTACCTGTATATAGAGAGTTATCACTGTGTTATCTGTGTGTTACATAGGACTGCCGGTGACATCTACTACATTACCTGTATATAGAGAGTTATCACTGTGTTATCTGTGGTGTTACATGGGACTGCCGGGCTGTGTTGTGTGAGGGTTACAGGTTGTGTCGCAGTTTTGCAGCACTCTATGCTCCTGGGTATTGATGATTTGGTCATGTGACGCTTCCTGTATCGCTGATCTCCCGCCCTGTGGAAGGTCTTATGTCATTATGTGGCTGTGATGTCAGCATGTAGCACCGTCACCTGTCACCGCGGCCTCGCAGGGAGTAGTGAGGGGGCGCTGTGACTCTGTGTGAGTGACATGTGTCCTTGAAGTCTCTGCGGAAAGCAGGATGACAGATCAGCGTCCCTGATGTCTGCCGGGGGACGGTGGAAGCAGAACGTGTCTTGATTTCCTATGGATGATAGGTTTTAGATGTGGCGCTTGTTCCTGCGTGTTGCTGCATCGCAAACGGTTGATTTTTTTTGTTAATATTCAATATCTAGAGAGGAGAATATTACTCCGGCGCTTCGTCTAAAATTCCCTTTAATGTTGTTCCCTAAACAAGGGGAAACAAATAGAAGAAATGAAATCAAAGCCGCGTCTTTCCTTATTTATGATCCTTCCATTGGAAAAGGTTTGATTTAACAGATGCAAAGTAATGCTGCCGCTGCGCCTCCCCGCCTAAATGAGGGGGCGCTACATAGACGCCTGTCCAAACATCTCCGGATCCAGGGTTACCTCGGCAGAGGAGTGATGAGCGGCTCCGGGGGTAAAGCTGCACTGCGGACACCCCCGAGACATCGCTGCTGGGTATAGACAGTTATTAGTAACGTCATCCATAGGTGGCATACAATACCCAGACACATAGAGCCATACAGTACACATATAGTGCCATACAATACCCAGACACATAGAGCCATACAGTACACATATAGTGCCATACAATACCCAGACACATATAGCCATACAGTACACATATAGTGCCATACAATACCCAGACACATATAGCCATACAGTACACATATAGTGCCATACAATACCCAGACACATAGAGCCATACAGTACACATATAGTGCCATACAATACCCAGACACATAGAGCCAAACAGTACACATATAGTGCCATACAATACCCAGACACATATAGCCATACAGTACACATATAGTGCCATACAATACCCAGACACATAGAGCCAAACAGTACACATATAGTGCCATACAATACCCAGACACATATAGCCATACAGTACACATATAGTGCCATACAATACCCAGACACATATAGCCATACAGTACACATATAGTGCCATACAATACCCAGACACATATAGCCATACAGTACACATATAGTGCCATACAATACCCAGACACATATAGCCATACAGTACACATATAGTGCCATACAATACCCAGACACATATAGCCATACAGTACACATATAGTGCCATACAATACCCAGACACATATAGCCATACAGTACACATATAGTGCCATACAATACCCAGACACATATAGCCATACAGTACACATATAGTGCCATACAATACCCAGACACATATAGCCATACAGTACACATATAGTGCCATACAATACCCAGACACATAGAGCCATACAGTACACATATAGTGCCATACAATACCCAGACACATAGAGCCATACAGTACACATATAGTGCCATACAATACCCAGACACATATAGCCATACAGTACACATATAGTGCCATACAATACCCAGACACATAGAGCCATACAGTACACATATAGTGCCATAGAATAACCAGACACATATAGCCATACAGTACACATATAGTGCCATACAATACCCAGACACATAGAGCCAAACAGTACACATATAGTGCCATACAATACTCAGACACATATAGCCATACAGTACACATATAGTGCCATACAATACTCAGACACATATAGCCATACAGTACACATATAGTGCCATACAATACCCAGACACATATAGCCATACAGTACACATATAGTGCCATACAATACCCAGACACATAGAGCCACACAGTACACATATAGTACCATAGAATACCCAGACACATATAGCCATACAGTACACATATAGTGCCATACAATACCCAGACACATATAGCCATACAGTACACATATAGTGCCATACAATACTCAGACACATATAGCCATACAGTACACATATAGTGCCATACAATACCCAGACACATATAGCCATACAGTACACATATAGTGCCATACAATACCCAGACACATAGAGCCACACAGTACACATATAGTACCATAGAATACCCAGACACATATAGCCATACAGTACACATATAGTGCCATACAATACCCAGACACATAGAGCCACACAGTACACATATAGTGCCATACAATACCCAGACACATAGAGCCACACAGTACACATATAGTGCCATAGAATAACCAGACACAATGCTCACATACCGCCAAACAGTGTCCATATAGTGCCACGTACCTCCCAGACACGGTCTTCCTCCTCCTCCTCCTCATTTTTCTCTTTCTCCTCCTCTTTTTCCTCCACTTTGTTTTCCTCTTCCTCCTCCTCCTCTTCCTACTTCTCTTCCTCCTTCTCTTCCTCCTCCTCCTTCTCTTTCTCCTCCTCTTCCTCCTCCTCTTCCTCCTCCTTCTCTTCCTCCTCCTTCTCTTCCTCCTCCTCCTCCTCTTCCTCCTCCTCTTCCTCCTTCTCTTCCTCATCCTCTATCTCCTTCTCTTCCTCCTCCTCCTTCTCTTTCTCCTCCTCTTCCTCCTCCTCTTCCTACTTCTCTTCCTCCTTCTCTTCCTCCTCCTCCTTCTCTTTCTCCTCCTCTTCCTCCTCCTTCTCTTCCTCCTCCTCTTCCTCCTCCTCTTCCTCCTTCTCTTCCTCATCCTCTATCTCCTTCTCTTCCTCCTCCTTTTTCTCCTCCTCCTCTTCCTCCTCCTTCTCGTCCTCTTCCTCCTTCTCTTCCTCCTTCTCTTCCTCCTCCTCCTCTTTCTCTTCCTCCTTCTCTTCCTCCTCCTCTTTCTCCTCCTCTTCCTCTTTCTCCTTCTCTTGCTCCTCCTTTTCCTCCTCCTCCTCCTCCTGTTTCTCATCCTCCTTTGTCTCTTCCTCCTCCTCCTCTTCCTCCTCCTCTTCCTCCTTCTCTTCCTCCTTCTCCTCAACCTCCTCTTCCTCCTCTTCTTCCTCCTTCTCTTCCTCCTCCTCTTCCTCCTTCTCTTCCTCCTCCTGTTTCTCGTCCTCCTCCTCTTCCTCCTTCTCTTCCTCCTCCTCCTCTTCCTACTCCTTTTCCTCCTCCTCTTCCTCCTTCTCTTCCTCCTCCTCCTCTTCCTCCTCTTCCTCCTCCTTCTCTTCCTCCTTCTCCTCCTCCTCCTCTTCTTCCTCCTTCTCTTCCTCCTCCTCCTCCTCCTGTTTCTCGTCCTCCTTTGTCTCTTCCTCCCCCTCCTCTTCCTCCGTCTCCTCTTCCTACTCCTTTTCCTCCTTCTCTTCCTCCTTCTCCTCCTCCTTCTCTTCCTCCTCCTCCTCTTCCTCCTCCTCCTCTTCCTACTCCTTTTCCTCCTCCTCTTCCTCCTTCTCTTCCTCCTCCTCCTCCTCCTCTTCTTCCTCCTTCTCTTCCTCCTCCTCCTCTTCCTCCTCTTCCTCCTTCTCTTCCTCCTCCTCCTCCTCCTCCTCCTCCTCCCCTTCCTCCTCCTCCTCCTCCTCCTGCTTCTCGTCCTCCTTTGTCTCTTCCTGTACTTGGCAAAATGTTAGTTTTGACCATCAGAACTCTAGAGCAGCAGGATGACGATGCTAATTCGGCTCATATGGGTTCTCACCCAGCTTTCCTACAATCAGACAAACTGTTAAACACTTAGATAAAAGCCATTCAGTTATAATGTAAACCCCAGGCCTATAAGTTCCCACTACTATGCCATATACTAAGGGGTTGTAGAGGCTCGTGTCCTAATGAAGGTGGGAGCAAAGGCTGCAGCATACATATATACCCCTAACTGCATAGACGTATATACCCCTCAACTGCATATACATATATACCCCCCAGCTTCATATGCATATATACCTCCAACTGCATATATACATATATTCCCTCCAGTTGCATATATACATACATACCCCCAGCAGCATGTACATATATAACCCCATCTGCATATACACATATATACCCCTTAGCTGCATATACATATACCCCCCACTGAATATATACATACTGTATATACCCCTCAGCTGCATATACATATACCCCCCACTGCAAATATACATATATACCCCCAGCTGCATATATACATATATACCCCCAGCTGCATATACATATATACCCCTCAGCAGCATATACATATACCCCCCACTGCATATATACATATATACCCCCCAGCTGCATATACATATACCCCCCACTGAATATATACATACTGTATATACCCCTCAGCTGCATATACATATACCCCCCACTGCAAATATACATATATACCCCCCAGCTGCATATACATATATACCCCTCAGCAGCATATACATATACCCCCTCGCTGCATATATACGTGTATACCCCCCAGCTGCATATATACTATATACCCCCCCCATCCCCCCCCCAAACATAACGAAACTCCCAGAGATGAAGCCACAACCACATCTCAGAGCAGAAATAATAATTCCTCTCTATGGCTTTCATCTCTGAATGCAAAACCTTATCACCATCACCCAGCATCTCCCAAACAAGCGCAGCGCGGCAAATAAACACACATTAGTGGCGGCCGCGCTCACGCCGAACAGCGAGAAGAAACGCAACTGGAATCTCTGGAGATGGAACTTGCACGGTAAGTAAATAAATAATGGATCGTCTCTTCTCCGGATTATTTTCATCCATCTGCGTATGTCATTGGCAAAAAAAAGAAAAAAAAAAGTTTTAAAAAATTCCACAAAATCTTTATTAAACGACAATTGGTCCCCCGCGGAGAGCGGCCGGTCCGAGGCGAAATAATTACACGCCGTATTTATAAGCTAATCGGGTTGGGATTGATAAGGGATCGGCGCCATAAACGCGACCCATTTCCACGTCACATTCGCTCTCCCGCGGTATTATGGGACTTGTCAAAGTTTCCGAAGGATTAAGAAATGGGGGGGGGGGGATTCCGAAAAAGAAAAAGCTTTGCAGACATTGATTCTCTTGAGTGACAATTTTGACTCTCCGTTTTCTGCCATTAGCTCCGGTGACATTTCCATTCTGTAAGCTGGAGATATATTAGCGCTAAACAGATGTAGAGGAGGAATTCTTTCCTGTGCGTTGGGGACTCTTTAATCTTGCGGGATCTGACACGGTTTCATCTTGGCATACCGTCATGTCGAGATAATGACATCCTCGTTGAATGTCTTTAGCATCTATTCAAATCTTGTTAAAACACGAGTAAAATGGAGCAGAACAGAATTCACTTTATGAATTCATCATTATCCGGAATTTTTTTTTTTTCTAATTTTTTTTTTTTTGCCTGGAAAAAAGTCACGGAAGCCAGGAAGTGTCAGATGTAATGGCTGACGGATCCTTCTCCACGCTACCTGCATGTGTCATCCCGCCTGCAATTGCATTTGGGCCTCCAGACATTCTTCATAATTTATAGCAGCTTCATTGGTTTCTGGGCTCTAAATATATAGATATTACCGCCCGCCCCTAATTCACTCATGCTTTTATTTCATTTTTAGCATTTTTTAAAATTTTATTTCATTGTTCATTTTGGTTTTATTTTTCGCTTATTTATTTCATGTATTTTCTGTTACTTTTCTACGTAGATTGTAATTATTATTATTTTGTTACATTGCTCCTGTTCTATAGACGTCCTACACATTCTTGTCAGCCATTGCTACATTATAGTTATTATATATTATTGTGTTACATTGTTTCCTTCCCGTAGACGTCCTGCACATTCTCATCAGCCGTTGTTACATTGTAGTTATTATATATTATTTTGTTACATTGTTCCTGTTCTGTAGACGTCCTGCACATTCTCATCAGCCATCGCTACATTGTAGTTATTATATATTGTTTTGTTACATTGTTTCCTTCCCGTAGACGTCCTGCACATTCTCACCAGCCATTGTTACATTGTAGTTATTATATATTATTGTGTTACATTGTTTCCTTCCCTTAGACGTCCTGCACATTCTCATCAGCCATTGTTACATTGTAGTTATTATATATTATTGTGTTACATTGTTTCCTTCCCATAGACGTCCTGCACATTCTCATCAGCCGTTGTTACATTGTAGTTATTATATATTATTGTGTTACATTGTTTCCTTCCCTTAGACGTCCTGCACATTCTCATCAGCCATTGTTACATTGTAGTTATTATATATTATTGTGTTACATTGTTTCCTTCCCGTAGACGTCCTGCACATTCTCATCAGCCGTTGTTACATTGTAGTTATTATATATTGTTTTGTTACATTGTTTCCTTCCCTTAGACGTCCTGCACATTCTCACCAGCCATTGTTACATTGTAGTTATTATACATTGTTTTATTACATTGTTCCTGTTCTGTAGACGTCCTGCACATTCTCTTCAGCCATTGTTACATTGTAGTTATTATACATTATTTTGTTACATTGTTCCTGTTCTGTAGACGTCCTGCACATTCTCATCAGCCATCGCTACATTGTAGTTATTATATATTATTTTGTTACATTGTTTCCTTCCCATAGACGTCCTGCACATTCTCATCAGCCATCGCTACATTGTAGTTATTATACATTGTTTTATTACATTGTTTCCTTCCCTTAGACGTCCTGCACATTCTCGTCAGCCATTGTTACATTGTAGTTATTATACATTATTGTGTTACATTGTTTCCTTCCCGTAGACGTCCTGCACATTCTCATCAGCCATCGATACATTGTAGTTATTATACATTATTTTGTTACATTGTTTCCTTCCCGTAGACGTCCTGCACATTCTCATCAGCCATCGCTACATTGTAGTTATTATATATTATTTTGTTACATTGTTCCTGTTCTATAGACGTCCTGCACATTCTCATCAGCCATTGTTATATTGTAGTTATTATATATTATTTTGTTACATTGTTTCCTTCCCATAGACGTCTTGCACATTCTCACCAGCCGTTGTTACATTGTAGTTATTATATATTATTGTGTTACACTGTTTCCTTCCCATAGACGTCCTGCACATTCTCATCAGCCATCGCTACATTGTAGTTATTATATATTATTTTGTTACATTGTTCCTGTTCTATAGACGTCCTGCACATTCTCATCAGCCATTGTTACATTGTAGTTATTATATATTATTGTGTTACATTGTTTCCTTCTCATAGACGTCCTGCACAGACTCGTGAGCCATCGCTACATTGTAGTTTAGGATTTTTTGGATGTATTTTATCTAATTCTTCTATTTAGATCAGTTATTATTTTGTTACATTGTTTCATTCCTTTTCTTGCCCTGCACATTGTCCTCATCTGTTATTATGTTGTAGTTTGGAATTTTTTTTAACTTCAAGAATTAGAAATTGGAAATTAAACCTTTACAATACAGAAGAAACGTTCTATATACGTATGAAAATGTAGTAATATCAGAGCTGTTTAGCCCCCTAATAACAAAAGGGGTTTCCAGCACCATTGGCAGCGCTGTCATATATTTACAGTGTTCTGATACATTTATAGTGTTGTGTTCTGATATATTTACAGTGTTATGATACAACTGTAGTGATCTGATACATTTAGGCCGGGGCCCCACATGGTGAAAAAATCGCAGCGTTTTACAGTCGGATCAAAGTGGATGAGATTCTAGCGAATCCCATGCCCGCATTTCAGTAAGAACCACACTGTGGACACGCCGCGATTTCCAGAACTGACGCAGTTTTGGAAATCACAGGATATCAATTATACCTACAGAAATGCCGGCGCTTTCCCCATAGGTATAATTGTAACAGAAAGTCCTCAGTGGAAATCTCTGCAAACTTTCTGTCTAAATCGCTGTGGGAAAAACCGTGATGCGTTGTCGCCAAGGTACACGGGATGCCATGTGAGGCCTTAGCCTTACAATGTTGCAATACATTTGTAGTGTTATGGGGATAATATCTCTTCTTAAGGAGAGAGCACCTTTACAAGCATATGGAGACTTAATGCACACTGTATGTAAAATTCCAGCTCACTCTTCCATCCACAAAATTCCGTCCTGGGCTGCACGGATTGAAGACAGACTTGTATCCTCCATAAACTATATCATCTGCATTAAGCCTTGGACATTCTTTGATGGTTTTTTAACATGGATCAATAAAGGTTAAATTTTATTCTTCGCCTGGTGGACGCTGGATTCTTTTTGCTTCACTAATATATGGAGACTTACAAAGCCATTTTCGCTCCACTTGGGGGATTATGGGAAAAATATTCAAATCTGTTTTCCAAAATGTAAATAGGAAACCAGTGCCTCTGCTTGCTGCCCTCTAGGGGTAGCCCTCGTAAACATCATGCATGACTTTTTCAACAAGCCTATTGCTATGATGCGAGGATTTGCCAAACCATCGCATCACAAAGAGATCCAACTAGATCGAAACAGCGCTGTCCACAGCTGGGATTCTGTTCCTTTTGGAATAGAACTATTGGTTTGGCAAATCGTCGTGATGTGATACACTTGTAGTGTTGTGATACATTTGCAATGTTGTGATACATTTGCAGTGCTGAGATACATTTGCAGTGTTGTGATACATTTGCAGTGTTCTGATACATTTGCAGTGCTGTGATACATTCTCAGTGTTCTGATACATTTGCAATGTTGTGATACATTTGCAGTGTTAGTGATACATTTGCAGTGCTGTTATACATTCGCAGTGTTCTGATACATTTGCAATGTTGTGATACATTTGCAGTGTTAGTGGTACATTTGCAGTGCTGTTATACATTCGCAGTGTGCTGATACATTTGCAGTGCTGAGATACATTTGCAGTGTGCTGATACATTTGCAGTGCTGAGATACACTTGCAGTGTTGTGATACATTTGCAGTGTTGTGATACATTTGCAGTGTTGTGATACATTTTCAGTGTTCTGATACATTTGCAGTGCTGAGATACATTTTCAGTGTTCTGATACATTTGCAGTGCTGAGATACATTTGCAGTGTTAGGCAGCATTCACACTGAGTAACATGATACATTTGCAGTGCTGTGATTCGCTGTGGTCTCCTGCACATGTTGGGTTGGTTGTGATTTTCCTTCCTGCACCAACCACCAGGATCACAGAAAACTCCAGTCCTGTCTGTTTAACCCTTGTAATGCCACGACCAATATCAGTTACAGCATTGCAAGAATTCCAAACACAAGTATCAGCCGCAGCTGCAGTGACCCCTGGGATTGGCGGATTTAGGGAATGTCCACAAGAGACTGGTAAGCTGCAGATATTTCCCCAGTGTATATATGTATATACACTATATATGTAGACGGCTTTGGGCCTTATAACATCCCCTGAGGTGAACCCTGACAGCCTGTAAGAAGTGTCAGTGATAAAACATTCATACACAGGTATACACATCATAGGAACATAGAATGCCTGATAAATCATTTTAAAAAAATTAAATAACTTTTTAAGGGAATCTCATTGGCAAAAACTTCCCTAATGCGTTCTGCGACTGCTTCACTCGGAGAATCCAAGATGCCGCACGAGCATGAAGATTGGGGGAAGGTTTAGAAAAGAGAAGAGGTCAGTTCTGCTTGTTTGTACCTGTCACATACTGTAGTGGTGGGTGGTAGAAAATCTCGTGTACGGTCATGTATGCAGTCGCCATCGCATCAGCCCAACCAGAGAGACAGAACTTGTAAATCCTACAATCCATTGTGTGATCATGGGATGGAAGAGAAAGGGTTAACACCCCCCCCCCCCCTCCCCCCGATATTATAATCCGCAGGTGCGAGGCGGGAAATCCCAAACATCTGGATATGTTACCCTATACATGGCCCAAGGTGGATGATGCTGGATGTGTAACGTATGATGACTATATATAACCCATCATATAGTGTCCTGTGTACTCTGTATACTAACCTATAGAATAGCAGAGACAAGGCTCACATTATAATTTATTGAGATGACTCTGCTGACCTGACCCACTAATCATAATAAGATGAATCTTCTGGCCCTTCCCTCTAATCATAATGAGATGACTCTGCTGACCCCTCCCTATAATGATAATGAAGTGACTGTGCTGACCCCTTCCTCTAATAATGAGATGACTCTGCTGACTCGATCACAGCCTACATAATCCAGCTGGAAAGTTGCATAAAAGAAAAAAAAAATCACTTTATTTTCAGAGCTTCAGTCTAAAAATGTCAATATATGGAAATAGATAATAATCTGCAGAATAATACGAATAATTTTTACGAATCAGGCAAATTAGATCATCTGATGAAGTATTTGAACATCATGCACGTGACTTTAAGGACCGGTTTCGTCCCAGGAATTATAGTCGCCGTACAGTCAATAAGGTATATATTCGGGCTAAATCAACACCCAGACAATCCCCGATTCGTCCAACACAAAAAATGAGCCAACATAATATGATACATTTAATATCACTATTGGCATTTAATGTGCAATGTTTTAAACACATTTTGTCCTATTCTTCTAGGTGACCCCGGGATTGAGCGATTCATCATTCCTCGGTGCATTGGTGCCCGCAGGGGTAAAAATGTACAGGACCGTCTAGTTAGAAGTTTATACGAGCCTAAGAAACTTGGTGTATTTGGGTCGTCTGAAGTGAAATGGAGATGTATTCTGTGCAATAAATGTGCGGCGTGTCCTAATATCCTGAGAACAACACACTTTACATCAACTGATGGTAAAAGAACGTTCCAAATGCGTCAACATATAACATGCACATCGCGATATGTGGTATACTGTGCCGCGTGCCCCTGCTCCCTCATCTGTGCTGGTTTGACTTCGAGGGAATTGGAGGTAAGGGTGCGCGAACATATCAGGGACATTAAAGCAACATCAGATATTCATCATGAATTTCTAGATTCCTCTAAGCCTATTGCTAACCATTGTGCCATCACATTCACCCTACCGGTGTTCTGGTCAGGGACATTGATATGATCCCATTTAATATACGGGGAGGAAACATGAAACGTGGCCTGGGACATTGTGGACCCTGCATACCCGCTCTCCTCAAGGACTTAATGAGTCCCTCAATTATGGAGTAGTTCCTTAGCTCCTGTGTTATTATGTTATTGTATATATCGATCCTAGTCACTCCTTTCAGGTGTTGGGTTTTGTCTTTGGACGGGGTTGCTTTTTAATTTGTCTGTTTTTGATATTTGGTATATAATTATTAATATTGTGTAGATTCCGCCAATATCCTCAAGACATCACCAGCCGTCCGTAGGGCCCAATATCGTCCCCGCTTGTTCCATCTTTAAGCAACACCTTGAAGCCAAACAATTGATATGAATAATATTATAGAATATTTCCATTCTCCATGACTTACATATATGCAGCTAGTGATCTATAGGAAGGGACGAGGTCTTCTTTTCTTATTGTTTCTTTATTATGATCTTATCCTATTACTATTTATCAGCCGTTCTTATTTTGCTCTTTTTTTTTACATTTTTTATATGTTTTGCACTTGTGTATGGTTTTCCACATGTTGTGGTCTACTCGCCCTTCTATACACTGACATATTTAAATAATCACTCTTATGACTTTGGTGTCGCCCCCTGGTGGTTGTATTTATGTCTGTGTCGTGTTCTGTTTATCCTTTGGCACATGAGGCCTTTCGCTCGGGGTTGTTACTATTGTGCACTTGGGTTCTATGCTTGCTTCTTTTCGTTCGTTGGCTTCCCATTGCCTGGTGATGCAATCACGTGATGCCGCGGCCTGCGTCGCCATGGCTCGGGAGGCTTTTTTCGTCTATTTTTGGCTGTTGTTAATGACCTCTATATAGTTATATACTCCACATATACAGTCCTATGAAAAAGTTTGGGCACCCCTATTAATCTTAATCATTTTTAGTTCTAAATATTTTGGTATTTGCAACAGCCATTTCAGTTTGATATATCTAATAACTGATGGACACAGTAATATTTCAGGATAGAAATGAGGTTTATTGTACTAACAGAAAATGTGCAATATGCATTAAACCAAAATTTGACCGGTGCAAAAGTATGGGCACCTCAACAGAAAAGTGACATTAATATTTAGTAGATCCTCCTTTTGCAAAGATAACAGCCTTTAGTCGCTTCCTGTAGCTTTTAATCAGTTCCTGGATCCTGGATAAAGGTATTTTGGACAAACAATTCAAGTTCAGTTAAGTTAGATGGTCGCCGAGCATGGACAGCCCGCTTCAAATCATCCCACAGATGTTCAATGATATTCAGGTCTGGGGACTGGGATGGCCATTCCAGAACATTGTAATTGTTCCTCTGCATGAATGCCTGAGGATTTGGAGTGGTGTTTTGGATCATTGTCTTGCTGAAATATCCATCCCCGGCGTAACTTCAACTTCGTCACTGATTCTTGAACATTATTCTCAAGAATCTGCTGATACTGAGTGGAATCCATGCGACCCTCAACTTTACCAAGATTCCCGATGCCGGCATTGGCCACACAGCCCCAAAGCATGATGGAACCTCCACCAAATTTTACAGTGGGTAGCATGTGTTTTTCTTGGAATGCTGTTTCTTTTTGGACGCCATGCATAACGCCTTTTTTTTTATAACCAAACAACTCAATTTTTGTTTCCAAAATGAAGCTGCCTTGTCCAAATGTGCTTTTTCATACCTCAGGCAACTCTATTTGTGGGGTACGTGCAGAAACGGCTTCTTTCTCATCACTCTCCCATACAGCTTCTATTTGTGCAAAGTGCGCTGTATAGTTGACCGATGCACAGTGACACCATCTGCAGCAAGATGATGCTGCAGCTCTTTGGAGGTGGTCTGTGGATTGTCCTTGACTGTTCTCACCATTCTTCTTCTCTGCCTTTCTGATATTTTTCTTGGCCTGCCACTTCTGGGCTTAACAAGAACTGTCCCTGTGCTCTTCCATCTCCTTACTATGTTCCTCACAGTGGAAACTGACAGGTTAAATCTCTGAGACAACGTTTTGTATCCTTCCCCTGAACAACTATGTTGAACAATCTTTGTTTTCAGATCATTTGAGAGCGGGCTGTCCATGCTCGGCGACCATCAGACTTAACTGAACTTGAATTGTTTTGTAGAAAGAAATGGTCCAAAATACCTTCATCCAGGATCCAGGAACTGATTAAAAGCTACAGGAAGCGACTAGAGGCTGTTATCTTTGCAAAAGGAGGATCTACTAAATATTAATGTCACTTTTCTGTTGAGGTGCCCATATTTTTGCACCGGTCAAATTTTGGTTTAATGCATATTGCGCATTTTCTGTTAGTACAATAAACCTCATTTCAATCCTGAAATATTACTGTGTCCATCAGTTATTAGATATATCAAACTGAAATGGCTGCTGCAAACACCAAAATATTTAGAACTAAAAATGATTAAGATTAATAGGGGTGTCCAAACTTTTTCATAGGACTGTATGTAGAGATTTCCTTTACTTGACACACCAGCCTTTATCTACTATATGTATTATATCGGTCAGTTACATTTGTGGCCTCATACGTTTATTGGCATTTGCCATTCATTTATCTTTACTACGGCTTGTGTGTGTATATATATATATATATACTGTATATATACATAGGGGGGGGGGATGGTCTGACTACTTTATAATGTTGATTTCTATTCCCAGTCTGTATAGCTATATTGCAGCTTCTAATAGTAGAGATATACACATGATTACATCTTCTGATACCTGTTGTGTGTCACTTATTGCGGAGATTTTCTAACTTTATATGTTTATTATGTAATAGTTATTAATCTTCTGTCTATATGTGCGAGGAGATTATATATTACATGTCATCTGCATATTGTACTGACCCATTTACTTACCTCTAGTTTGGTGGCTTCCTCCGTGTCTGATGGTATTTTGACTTTTTACCATTGTTTTGTTTATTCTATGTATATTTATAAATAAAAAAAAAAGTTTTTGTAATTTATGGTAATTTTGTATTTTGAGTATTACTATTTTGTTTATTTACACACACACACATATATATATATACATATCCTATTAATATTATAAATGTGAAAGTTTGTGAGTTTGTGGGTTTGTGTGTTTGTGTGTTTGGATGTTCGGATGTTTGTTCCTCAATCACGGAAAAACCGCTCGACCGATTCGGCTGAAATTTTCCACAAACATAGTTAATACACCCGATTAAACAATAGGCTACTTTTCGTCACAATAGCGCACATACGTTTGTGCCAGGACCCCCACAAAACCCAAACTCACACCACCATCTCTGCAATCTCACACACTTTGGACCATAGCAAGTCACAAAATTCCTATTGCCCTCTCCAGCCTCGCCCCTAACCCCACACAATCACATATACATATACTTTACCACTTTGCCCCTCACCTTAACGATACTCCAGGAGGCTCTCTTTAACGCTCCGGAGCAGCCATGTTTGCCAACCCCCACCGCTCTGACAATCCGCGACACCCCCCACCCATGTCAATACCCCTAGGCGGTCTAAAAAAATGCAAAAATTTTTTTTAAAAAAAATATAAAAAATAAATAAAAAGGATTAAAAATTCAAATCACCCCCCTTTCCCTAGAACACATATAAAAGTACTTAACAACTGTGAAACACATACATGTTAGGTATCCCACGTCCGAAATCGCCCACTCTACAAAGATATACAAATATTTTTCCTGTTCGGTAAACGCCGTAGCGGGAAAAATGGTCAAAAGTGCCAAACCGCTGTTTTTTCACTGTTTTGATTCTGATAAAAATTTGAATAAAAAGTGATCAAAGCAATAACATTTCCCGAAAATGGTAGAACTGAAAAGTACACCCAGTCCCGCAAAAAAAGACGCCCTATACATCCCCGTACACGCACGTATAAAAAAGTTACGGTTGATGGAATATGGAGACTTTTCAAAAGAAAAATTTTAAACACAGTTTTGGATTTGTTTTTAAGGGGTCAAAATGTAAATAAAACCATATAAATTTGGTATCCTCGGAATCGTAAGGAAACACAGAATACAGGGGACAGGTCATTTTGGTTGCACAGTGAACGCCGTAAAAACAAAGCCTGTAAGAAAGTCGCAGAAATGCATTTTTTCTTCAAATCCACCCCATTCTGAATTTTTTCCCTGCTTCCCAGTACATTATATAGAATAAATAATGGCGGCATCATGAAGAAAAGTTTGTCCCAGGAAAAATTAAGACCTCATATGGCTCTGGGAGCGGAGAAATAAAAAAGTTATGGGGTTTAGAGGGAGGGGAGTCAAAAACGAAAATCCAAAAATGCCATCGGCGGGAAAGGGTTAACTTCAAATACTTCTGTCCCAAAGTCACTATGTAAAGTTTCTCACAACACTGTATATATAGCAGCTCTAATACAAAGTAACTGCAACACAAAAGTCTCACGGATTCTCTGAATTACAGCAAAAACAAGATACAAAGTTACATTTCATATCCCATCCCTTATACAGTACGACAACCTTACCCGCCCCTGTATATACCCACTGCTACAATCACCGCAGACCAAGTCGCCGGTACCAGCTAGTATATATATATAGAGAGAGAGAGAGACAGACTGTGTATACTGTATACTTACACACACACATATAGATAGATAGATAGATAGATAGATAGATAGATAGATAGATAGATAGATAGATAGATAGATAGATAGGAGATATATAGATGATAGATAGATAGATAGACAGACAGACAGACAGACAGACAGACAGACAGATAGATAGATAGATAGATAGATAGATAGATAGATAGATAGGAGATAGATAGATAGATAGATAGATAGATAGATAGATAGATAGGAGATAGATAGATAGGAGATAGATAGATAGATAGATAGATAGATAGATAGATAGATAGATAGGAGATAGATAGATAGATAGATAGGAGATAGATAGATAGGAGATAGATAGATAGATAGATAGATAGATAGATAGATAGATAGATAGATAGGAGATAGATAGATAGATAGGAGATAGATAGATAGATAGATAGATAGGAGATAGATAGATAGATAGATAGATAGATAGATAGATAGATAGATAGATAGGAGATAGATAGATAGGAGATAGATAGATAGATAGATAGATAGATAGATAGATAGATAGATAGATAGGAGATAGATAGGAGATAGATAGATAGATAGATAGATAGATAGGAGATAGATAGATAGATAGATAGATAGATAGATAGATAGATAGATAGATAGGAGATAGATAGATAGATAGATAGATAGATAGGAGATAGATAGGAGATAGATAGATAGATAGATAGATAGATAGATAGATAGATAGATAGGAGATAGATAGATAGATAGATAGATAGATAGATAGATAGATAGATAGATAGATAGATAGATATAGGAGATAGATAGATAGATAGATAGATAGATAGATAGATAGATAGATAGATAGATAGATAGGAGATAGATAGATAGATAGGATAGATAGATAGATAGATAGATAGATAGATAGATAGATAGATAGATAGATAGGAGATAGATAGACTGTGTATACTTACATATATATAGATAGATATAACAATAATGTGGAAACAATCAGCAGGCAGTGTCAGTGTGAACGGGTCCAGGGACAGGTTTCTTGATGATTCCTTTTTCTTAGATTCTTTTAAGGTAAATATTTATATTTTTTCAGAAATTTCAATTTCATTTATTTGCACCGAACACTCCACAAGATCCCGCCCTGATGTAAATGTCGCCCTGCGGTTCTGTCTGGGCAGATATTTAATGATTACATGTGAGGTCAGACACTGGGACTATTAATGTATTACCTTATCTTACCACAAGGGGGTGTAAAACTCCTTTCCCCACTGCTTTGTAGATAGACTCTCAGGAGCTACTTTTGGGTAGTGTACCTCTTGGTGAGAGATCATCAATCGATTATTACAGATCTCTACAGTACACATAGACATTATATCAGACTGTGAGAGGGAGCAGCAGCGGACGGAGAGAGGCAGGAGGGTCATTTAGATGAATTGCCGAAATCTACACCGATATGTCCTAGTTATTAGGTGATGGTAGAGCAAAGACTACACAAAGGTGCACGAGGTGAAGGACACGGACCAGACACATCAGCAGATCTGACTTCAGACCCCAAATATATGGCTAAAGCCTCAGACCCAGTAACAGAACCCGATACAGATGAAAACTGTGTGATTATCTAGTACAAGACTGCTCCCTGGTGGAGACTGAGGAAACTGCACACAGCGGGAATCACTGTGTTATCTGTGGTGTTACATAGGACTGCCGGTGACATCTACTACATTACCTGTATATAGAGAGTTATCACTGTGTTATCTGTAGTGTTACATAGGACTGCCGGTGACATCTACTACATTACCTGTATATAGAGAGTTATCACTGTGTTATCTGTGGTGTTACATAGGACTGCCGGTGACATCTACTACATTACCTGTACTCAGAGAGTTATCACTGTGTTATCTGTGGTGTTACATAGGACTGCCGGTGACATCTACTACATTACCTGTACTCAGAGAGTTATCACTGTGTTATCTGTGGTGTTACATAGGACTGCCGGTGACATCTACTACATTACCTGTATATAGAGAGTTATCACTGTGTTATCTGTAGTGTTACATAGGACTGCCGGTGACATCTACTACATTACCTGTATATAGAGAGTTATCACTGTGTTATCTGTGGTGTTACATGGGACTGCCGGTGACATCTACTACATTACCTGTATATAGAGAGTTATCACTGTGTTATCTGTGGTGTTACATGGGACTGCCGGTGACATCTACTACATTACCTGTATATAGAGAGTTATCACTGTGTTATCTGTGGTGTTACATAGGACTGCCGGTGACATCTACTACATTACCTGTATATAGAGAGTTATCACTGTGTTATCTGTGGTCTTACATGGGACTGCCGGTGACATCTACTACATTACCTGTATATAGAGAGTTATCACTGTGTTATCTGTGGTGTTACATGGGACTGCCGGTGACATCTACTACATTACCTGTATATAGAGAGTTATCACTGTGTTATCTGTGGTGTTACATGGGACTGCCGGTGACATCTACTACATTACCTGTATATAGAGAGTTATTACTGTGATATCTGTGGTGTTACATAGGACTGCCGGTGACATCTACTACATTACCTGTATATAGAGAGTTATCACTGTGTTATCTGTGGTGTTACATGGGACTGCCGGTGACATCTACTACATTACCTGTATATAGAGAGTTATTACTGTGTTATCTGTGGTGTTACATAGGACTGCCGGTGACATCTACTACATTACCTGTATATAGAGAGTTATCACTGTGTTATCTGTGCTGTTACATAGGATTGCCGGTGACATCTACTACATTACCTGTATATAGAGAGTTATCACTGTGTTATCTGTAGTGTTACATGGGACTGCCGGTGACATCTACTACATTACCTGTATATAGAGAGTTATCACTGTGTTATCTGTGGTGTTACATAGGACTGCCGGTGACATCTACTACATGACCTGTATATAGAGAATTATCACTGTGTTATCTGTGCTGTTACATAGGACTGCCGGTGACATCTACTACATTACCTGTACTCAGAGAGTTATCACTGTGTTATCTGTGCTGTTACATAGGACTGCCGGTGACATCTACTACATTATCTGTATATAGAGAGATATCGCTGTGTTATCTGTGGTGTTACATAGGACTGCCGGTGACATCTACTACATTACCTGTACTCAGAGAGTTATCACTGTGTTATCTGTGGTGTTACATAGGACTGCCGGTGACATCTACTACATTACCTGTATATAGAGAGTTATCACTGTGTTATCTGTGGTGTTACATAGGACTGCCGGTGACATCTACTACATTACCTGTATATAGAGAGTTATCACTGTGTTATCTGTGGTGTTACATAGGACTGCCGGTGACATCTACTACATTACCTGTATATAGAGAGTTATCACTGTGTTTTCTGTGGTGTTACATAGGACTGCCGGTGACATCTACTACATTACCTGTATATAGAGAGTTATCACTGTGTTATCTGTAGTGTTACATAGGACTGCCGGTGACATCTACTACATTACCTGTATATAGAGAGTTATCACTGTGTTATCTGTGGTGTTACATAGGACTGCCGGTGACATCTACTACATTACCTGTATATAGAGAGTTATCACTGTGTTATCTGTAGTGTTACATAGGACTGCCGGTGACATCTACTACATTACCTGTATATAGAGAGTTAACACTGTGTTATCTGTGGTGTTACATAGGACTGCCGGTGACATCTACTACATTACCTGTATATAGAGAGTTATCACTGTGTTATCTGTGGTGTTACATAGGACTGCCGGTGA
Source organism: Leptodactylus fuscus (assembly GCF_031893055.1). Taxonomy (NCBI): domain Eukaryota; kingdom Metazoa; phylum Chordata; class Amphibia; order Anura; family Leptodactylidae; genus Leptodactylus; species Leptodactylus fuscus. The sequence continues at coordinate 1,544,083 of NC_134274.1, read as the reverse complement.
CATCTACTACATTACCTATATATAGAGAGTTATCACTGTGTTATCTGTGGTGTTACATAGGACTGCCGGTGACATCTACTACATTACCTGTACTCAGAGAGTTATCACTGTGTTATCTGTGGTGTTACATAGGACTGCCGGTGACATCTACTACATTACCTGTATATAGAGAGTTATCACTGTGTTATCTGTAGTGTTACATAGGACTGCCGGTGACATCTACTACATTACCTGTATATAGAGAGTTATCACTGTGTTATCTGTGTGTTACATAGGACTGCCGGTGACATCTACTACATTACCTGTACTCAGAGAGTTATCACTGTGTTATGTGTGGTGTTACATAGGACTGCCGGTGACATCTACTACATTACCTGTATATAGAGAGTTATCACTGTGTTATCTGTGGTGTTACATAGGACTGCCGGTGACATCTACTACATTACCTGTATATAGAGAGTTATCACTGTGTTATCTGTGGTGTTACATAGGACTGCCGGTGACATCTACTACATTACCTGTATATAGAGAGTTATTACTGTGATATCTGTGGTGTTACATGGGACTGCCGGTGACATCTACTACATTACCTGTATATAGAGAGTTATCACTGTGTTATCTGTGGTGTTACATAGGACTGCCGGTGACATCTACTACATTACCTGTATATAGAGAGTTATCACTGTGTTATCTGTGGTGTTACATAGGACTGCCGGTGACATCTACTACATTACCTGTACTCAGAGAGTTATCACTGTGTTATCTGTGGTGTTACATAGGACTGCCGGTGACATCTACTACATTACCTGTATATAGAGAGTTATCACTGTGTTATCTGTAGTGTTACATAGGACTGCCGGTGACATCTACTACATTACCTGTATATAGAGAGTTATCACTGTGTTATCTGTGTGTTACATAGGACTGCCGGTGACATCTACTACATTACCTGTACTCAGAGAGTTATCACTGTGTTATCTGTGGTGTTACATAGGACTGCCGGTGACATCTACTACATTACCTGTATATAGAGAGTTATCACTGTGTTATCTGTGGTGTTACATAGGACTGCCGGTGACATCTACTACATTACATAGGACTGCCGGTGACATCTACTACATTACCTGTATATAGAGAGTTATCACTGTGTTATCTGTGGTGTTACATAGGACTGCCGGTGACATCTACTACATTACCTGTATATAGAGAGTTATCACTGTGTTATCTGTGGTGTTACATAGGACTGCCGGTGACATCTACTACATTACCTGTACTCAGAGAGTTATCACTGTGTTATCTGTGGTGTTACATAGGACTGCCGGTGACATCTACTACATTACCTGTATATAGAGAGTTATCACTGTGTTATCTGTGGTGTTACATAGGACTGCCGGTGACATCTACTACATTACCTGTATATAGAGAGTTATCACTGTGTTATCTGTGGTGTTACATAGGACTGCCGGTGACATCTACTACATTACCTGTATATAGAGAGTTATCACTGTGTTATCTGTGGTGTTACATAGGACTGCCGGTGACATCTACTACATTACCTGTACTCAGAGAGTTATCACTGTGTTATCTGTGGTGTTACATAGGACTGCCGGTGACATCTACTACATTACCTGTATATAGAGAGTTATCACTGTGTTATCTGTGGTGTTACATAGGACTGCCGGTGACATCTACTACATTACCTGTATATAGAGAGTTATCACTGTGTTTTCTGTGGTGTTACATAGGACTGCCGGTGACATCTACTACATTACCTGTATATAGAGAGTTATCACTGTGTTATCTGTAGTGTTACATAGGACTGCCGGTGACATCTACTACATTACCTGTATATAGAGAGTTATCACTGTGTTATCTGTGGTGTTACATAGGACTGCCGGTGACATCTACTACATTACCTGTATATAGAGAGTTAACACTGTGTTATCTGTGGTGTTACATAGGACTGCCGCTGATATCTACTACATTACCTGTATATAGAGAGTTATCACTGTGTTATCTGTGGTGTTACATGGGACTGCCGGTGACATCTACTACATTACCTGTATATAGAGAGTTATCACTGTGTTATCTGTGTGTTACATAGGACTGCCGGTGACATCTACTACATTACCTGTATATAGAGAGTTATCACTGTGTTATCTGTGCTGTTACATAGGACTGCCGGTGACATCTACTACATTACCTGTATATAGAGAGTTAACACTGTGTTATCTGTGGTGTTACATAGGACTGCCGGTGACATCTACTACATTACCTGTATATAGAGAGTTATCACTGTGTTATCTGTGGTGTTACATAGGACTGCCGGTGACATCTACTACATTACCTATATATAGAGAGTTATCACTGTGTTATCTGTGGTGTTACATAGGACTGCCGGTGACATCTACTACATTACCTGTACTCAGAGAGTTATCACTGTGTTATCTGTGGTGTTACATAGGACTGCCGGTGACATCTACTACATTACCTGTATATAGAGAGTTATCACTGTGTTATCTGTAGTGTTACATAGGACTGCCGGTGACATCTACTACATTACCTGTATATAGAGAGTTATCACTGTGTTATCTGTAGTGTTACATAGGACTGCCGGTGACATCTACTACATTACCTGTATATAGAGAGTTATCACTGTGTTATCTGTGGTGTTACATAGGACTGCCGGTGACATCTACTACATTACCTGTATATAGAGAGTTATCACTGTGTTATCTGTAGTGTTACATAGGACTGCCGGTGACATCTACTACATTACCTGTATATAGAGAGTTATCACTGTGTTATCTGTGTGTTACATAGGACTGCCGGTGACATCTACTACATTACCTGTACTCAGAGAGTTATCACTGTGTTATGTGTGGTGTTACATAGGACTGCCGGTGACATCTACTACATTACCTGTATATAGAGAGTTATCACTGTGTTATCTGTGGTGTTACATAGGACTGCCGGTGACATCTACTACATTACCTGTATATAGAGAGTTATCACTGTGTTATCTGTGGTGTTACATAGGACTGCCGGTGACATCTACTACATTACCTGTATATAGAGAGTTATCACTGTGTTATCTGTGGTGTTACATAGGACTGCCGGTGACATCTACTACATTACCTGTACTCAGAGAGTTATCACTGTGTTATCTGTGGTGTTACATAGGACTGCCGGTGACATCTACTACATTACCTGTATATAGAGAGTTATCACTGTGTTATCTGTGGTGTTACATAGGACTGCCGGTGACATCTACTACATTACCTGTATATAGAGAGTTATCACTGTGTTATCTGTGGTGTTACATAGGACTGCCGGTGACATCTACTACATTACCTGTATATAGAGAGTTATCACTGTGTTATCTGTAGTGTTACATAGGACTGCCGGTGACATCTACTACATTACCTGTATATAGAGAGTTATCACTGTGTTATCTGTGTGTTACATAGGACTGCCGGTGACATCTACTACATTACCTGTACTCAGAGAGTTATCACTGTGTTATCTGTGGTGTTACATAGGACTGCCGGTGACATCTACTACATTACCTGTATATAGAGAGTTATCACTGTGTTATCTGTGGTGTTACATAGGACTGCCGGTGACATCTACTACATTACCTGTATATAGAGAGTTATCACTGTGTTATCTGTGGTGTTACATAGGACTGCCGGTGACATCTACTACATTACCTGTATATAGAGAGTTATCACTGTGTTATCTGTGGTGTTACATAGGACTGCCGGTGACATCTACTACATTACCTGTATATAGAGAGTTATCACTGTGTTATCTGTGGTGTTACATAGGACTGCCGGTGACATCTACTACATTACCTGTACTCAGAGAGTTATCACTGTGTTATCTGTGGTGTTACATAGGACTGCCGGTGACATCTACTACATTACCTGTATATAGAGAGTTATCACTGTGTTATCTGTGGTGTTACATAGGACTGCCGGTGACATCTACTACATTACCTGTATATAGAGAGTTATCACTGTGTTATCTGTGGTGTTACATAGGACTGCCGGTGACATCTACTACATTACCTGTATATAGAGAGTTATCACTGTGTTATCTGTGGTGTTACATGGGACTGCCGGTGACATCTACTACATTACCTGTATATAGAGAGTTATCACTGTGTTATCTGTGGTGTTACATAGGACTGCCGGTGACATCTACTACATTACCTGTATATAGAGAGTTATCACTGTGTTATCTGTAGTGTTACATAGGACTGCCGGTGACATCTACTACATTACCTGTATATAGAGAGTTATCACTGTGTTATCTGTGGTGTTACATAGGACTGCCGGTGACATCTACTACATTACCTGTATATAGAGAGTTATCACTGTGTTATCTGTGGTGTTACATAGGACTGCCGGTGACATCTACTACATTACCTGTATATAGAGAGTTATCACTGTGTTATCTGTGTGTTACATAGGACTGCCGGTGACATCTACTACATTACCTGTACTCAGAGTGTTATCACTGTGTTATCTGTGGTGTTACATAGGACTGCCGGTGACATCTACTACATTACCTGTATATAGAGAGTTATCACTGTGTTATCTGTGGTGTTACATAGGACTGCCGGTGACATCTACTACATTACCTGTATATAGAGAGTTATCACTGTGTTATCTGTGGTGTTACATGGGACTGCCGGTGACATCTACTACATTACCTGTATATAGAGACTTATCACTGTGTTATCTGTGGTGTTACATAGGACTGCCGGTGACATCTACTACATTACCTGTATATAGAGAGTTATCACTGTGTTATCTGTGGTGTTACATAGGACTGCCGGTGACATCTACTACATGACCTGTATATAGAGAGTTATCACTGTGTTATCTGTGGTGTTACATAGGACTGCCGGTGACATCTACTACATTACCTGTATATAGAGAGTTATCACTGTGTTATCTGTGGTGTTACATAGGACTGCCGGTGACATCTACTACATTACCTGTATATAGAGAGTTATCACTGTGTTATCTGTAGTGTTACATAGGACTGCCGGTGACATCTACTACATTACCTGTACTCAGAGAGTTATCACTGTGTTATCTGTGGTGTTACATAGGACTGCCGGTGACATCTACTACATTACCTGTATATAGAGAGTTATCACTGTGTTATCTGTGGTGTTACATAGGACTGCCGGTGACATCTACTACATTACCTGTATATAGAGAGTTATCACTGTGTTATCTGTGGTGTTACATGGGACTGCTGATTTCGCTGTTCCTTTATCCTCCATTGTGTTTATTAGTTTTGGCCGGGACAGGTGATGACACTCTGAGCTCTGCTACATCTGTATGTTGTTGTTCCCTTCTCGCACTCACCTCTGTCCTCACTGTTTGGTAATGTAAAGGTGGGGGGTGGGATTTGGGGGATTGACCCTGTAGAGGTGACTTGGACTCTGTACTGTCCGCTGTATGTTATGGCCGGTCCTATAGGGTGGACGCATGATGAGCTGCCGATTCCTCTTCGCTTCCCTGATCCTTCTCTCCTGTACCCCCAATTCTGTACCAGTAAGTATTAAGGATATTGGGGAGGGGGACGCCGATCCCACCTGGAGCACAAGAGCTTACAATCTATAGAGCATACAGGGGTTCCGGGGCTGTGACTTGTAGATTTATGGGTTGGTAGGATCACCCCCATCATCCTAATAATACCGGATATCAGTGTCATACAGAACAGACATTACTGATACCGGGGGGGGGGGGGGGGGGGACCAGCAAAGGTAGCGGAGACCAGTATAAGGGGCAACACCCCTCCCCCAACATATACACGCATGTACAACTATATACATTTATAGACACAAATTTACACACCTATACATGCACACAGCTGAGGGTTTGTTACAGTTGTGTCCAGTCTATGAGATAACTAACGCTGGACTCCAGACTGATACATTGTAACAGGAGAGGATTCTGCAGCTGAGCTCACAGAGCGATGTTTACACTGATACAACTGTAACAAGTCCTCAGCTGTGCGAGGTCTGGGCAGAAGCTTCACAATGAGACTCCATTGAGGTAACTCATGAAACCATCCCGCGGACTGATGATGATGATGATGAGGGCCTGTTGCTATAGGTGACTGCTCATTTACATATTGCTGTGTCATTAGTTAGTGCCCCCCTCCCCCGCACTCCATGTCGTCTCATTCTCCTTTTTCTCTCCGCAGGTTCCTCTGACGTCTCCTGGTAAGTATGATTTAGACATGTATATGGCGTGACACAGGGAGACGTGTAGTGGGGTGTACATAGAGGGGGCGGGGCTCAGACTAGCCCCTGGTTTTTGCTTTTCCCTCCCTGTATAGTCAGATTTTCAGCCTCCTGATGTCACTTTGTGCTTTGGTTTTCACCATTTTTATAGGGACTCTCGGAGAACCCGACCTAGTCCTGCTCACACAGCTGCTTGTAGCATTATTCTCTGAAGTGGAATGGGGAACGGAATCCCAGGTGTGAACCCAGCCCTACCTGAATCCCCAGCTGGTGCCGCTCATAGAGCCGTCACGTTACAAGCCCTGCAGCCGTGTGAGCTGGACATGACCAGATAGTCGGCCAGTATAGTGTAAGAGTCCGCACCGCTGCCATTATGTAGTATTGGGTAGCAGTTTGGCTCCTCCCCCCATGAGCGTGTCTTATGGATTGCCTAGATTAGATACATTGTAACAGAATGCAGTCATGAACATTACAGGACAATGCTATTCACTGACAGCAAGCACCAGTAGTGGAATGGGACTGATGCTTTGTTAGTGTGCAGCCCCTCCACCACCATCATCCTCCCGAGCACAGCCAATGGGTGGCGGTAGTGTTTAGGGTCTAGCCCTCCTTGGTCACTACATTCGTTACTTGTGACCCCATTACTGACCCTCGCCCTTCCTCTGCTTGACAGAAGTGTCGCTGAAAGATCCAGAAAGACTTAAGGAAGACTCGTATACAAGGAGCCTGCACTACTACGACTCCATGGAAGGTAAACTACAGACGTATTCACATTATACAGGTTTTATAACAGGTGGGATAGCAGTCCAGAAATATAGAAGATATATAACAGGGAGGAGGAGGGGGATGCAGCTGCAGCTTCTGTGGGTGCGAGACTGCACGCTGTGAGAGGGAAGCATCAGATTGGTCAGCACATACAGCACAGCTCTGACATCACACTAAGAAGCCCCGCCCACTTAGCAGGCATAGAGAGAGGATATGTATATGGGCCCCTAGTCTCACATATTAGGGATTGTTGGGGCCCCCAGTGCCATCATGTAAGATAAGAGACGGTGCAGACGTGTAATATAACAGTGTCCCAGAGTGGTATAGACGTGTCTGCTAATATGTGATACCCCCCCCCCCCCCCCATACAGATCCTTGCAGCTCTCAGCCATGCCTTAACCACGGGACATGTGTGAACACGGAGCAAGGATACACGTGTCGCTGCACTGAGTTCTTTGCTGGAGCCAACTGTGAGAGAGGTAAGTGGTGCAGGCCAAGGCCAAGATGGTGGTGTGTGCTGAGCTCTGACGTATATGGGGGGGTTATATCTATATAGTATCTCTATAGTGTCATTGATATTGTAGACCATAAGGATTCTTTACTGTGAAAGCGGCTCGTGGCTTCTCCTCCATAAGATAACAGTGCGGTACATTCTCCATAGACCATATGTATTCTGTAAGAGCCCTGGGGAGTATTTTACGTATATGCGTGTATATTTAAGTATGTATGTATGTATGTGTGTGTGTGTGTGTGTAATCCTTGGCACTCGTCATGGACCCTGCTGTAGATGCCCCTTTAACATATCACACTCTGCGCCCACTAGAGGACCTTTTGGTTATTGCAGCCTTTATATTCTGTAACCCCTCGCTGACATCATTGTGTCTTTGTATATCTTGCGCACAGTGATACGGCCGTGTAAGAAGGACACCTGCGGCCACGGCGACTGCGTTCTGAGGAAGTTTGCGCCGTATTACAAGTGTCGGTGTCACTATCCGTACCACGGACCCACGTGCACTGCAGGTAAAGGCTTACAGATCGCTGGGAGTGTAATAAGACTAGGCCAAGACTTTTTTGGATCACTGCTTGCTGTCAGTGATTGGAGACCCTCATAGAGACTGGCTGACAATTCATAAACAGCTGGGCTGCTCGTTACAATGTATCAGGGCACATGGACATGTCTCAGACATCAGAAGATGTTACGTGTAGAGTTTCGGCAGGTAGTGGGGCTCTTGCATGGACTTCAGGGGCCCCACTTGGGCTAGCCATGTCCCTGACTGCAGAACCTCCTCCTAATCACTACCTAAGGTTGTCGCTGACCTTCTTCTCTTACAGTCGAGACCATGTGCACCCACAACCCCTGTAAGAATGGAGGAACCTGCCGAGAAAGGCCCCTCAACAAATTCATCTGCATCTGTCCAAAGAACTTCAAAGGGACGTTCTGTGAGATAGGTAAGTACTCGGGAGCCTTGTGAGGATGGTGGGAGTCCTCCGGCTCCGGGCCGGGTGTTATTATAGGCGATTGTCTAATATAAGGACGTCCTCCGCAGCCAGCAGATTGTAGGAGCCTCCAGGACTGTGATCTGGTGAAACTACAACAAGCTCAGATAGTCCGCAGCAGGCAGGGGTTACTAGGAATTGTCGTTCTCCAATAACAGAAGATATAAGTGGGATTCCCCTTTAAGTCAAGTCCGTCCAGTAATCCAGCATGGGCGTTATAGTATCGGGGTCACTTGTATAGTGAATTAAAGCTTGTTAATGTGGTCACCCCGAAATTCACCGGGGCCTGGATATGACCCCGACAGATAATAATCCGATTATAAACTTCCCCCCTCAGCGTCCAGCGACTGCTACAGGAACGACGGCTTACGATACCGCGGTCTCGCCAGCCAAACAGAGGACGGGCACCGCTGCCTGCCCTGGGACTCCTACCTGCTGGCCAGGGAGAGCGTCAACGCCTTCATCCCTGACATATGGCAGTTTGGGATCGGGGAACACAACTTCTGCAGGTAAGTGTCCACTGACACAGGATGGATCATGTCAGGAAATCATTGGATTAATTAGTGAATAAATATAAAATGTATATAAATGTATCAATGCTTCGCTGCACAGCTATGGTAACAGACTACAAGCAGATCATGTGTAGTCAGATGCTGTGACTGTTCATGTGTTACTCAGCCCCGTCCTATACCCTATGTAATGTCAGTCAGGGGGGCACATACTTACCACTGTCATCTCCTCCTATACACAGAAATCCGGATGGCGCTAGTAAACCCTGGTGTTACTTTCAGGACAAGGAGGAGAAGCTGAGATGGGAATCTTGTGATGTCTCGGGGTGTCCGCCAGGTGAGTAGCCCTCCTCGGTGCATTCTGGGAAATGTCCAGTCTAATAGATAGTATAGTACGACACCTTGTGCGCCAATACCTCGCCATATATGTCCAAGGTCTGACATCAGTCTGGAGGTTTTACTTCTCACAGCTGAGGATTCGTTACTAATGTATCAGTCGGCAGCAGAAGGTAAGCCAAGAATAACCCAACTAGAGGACAATGAAGGCTCTGGGTGGAGTTACCCTTTATGGGCCATCTATGGCCGGCACTGGGCAATGATCCACAAGAAGTGGAGGCCTACAACTCCCTCCGTCCTCTCACTGGTCACCTCTTCTGTTTCTTAGCTCCGCGTCCTAATGTGACCCTAATCCTGAAGCCACCAAACTCCACCACAAAACCCACGACCTCCGCAAACGTCAGCCCTCCGTTCTCCACGTGCGGCGTCACTGAGCTGCCGGCTGGTAACCGTGGACGGATCTTTGGTGGGAAAAGGACCCAGCTGGGGAAGCACCCGTGGCTGGCGTCGCTGCAGCTGAAGAGCCCCGTGGGAACGTTCAATGCTGGGCACCAGTGCGGCGGAACGTTAATTGCCGAGTGTTGGATCCTCACGGCTGCACATTGTGTAAAGGCCAAGTAAGTAACGGGGCGGGGGTCATCACCCTAGGGTGAGCGGAGACCAGTGTAATGGGGCTCACCACGACAGATGTAATAAGATAGGGGGCAAATAACCAGAATCTACTCAGGTCAACACCCCCCAGGCTCCTGAAGGGCACAGCTCCCTAGATGTAGCTCAGTCTTTCCCAGCTTAGCTGGACACTGATTCATGGCGGGTTCACATACTTTATAGCAGTGAGTAAAGCTCAGATGTCTACACATAGCTCACTTATTCTGTCTCAGCACTTCCAGAAATTAAAGGGATTTTCCAGTTTGTTGTAGATTTAGCGTAATCATTGTATAATATTCTGTATACTGTACCATCGTGTGTAATATTATATACTGTATCATCGTGTGTAATATTATATACTGTATCATCGTATGATCTATAATGTATCACTGTATAATCCTCTACAGTCATGGCCAAAAGTTTTGAGAATGCTACAAGTAGTAATTGTTACAAAGTCTACGGCTTCAGTTGTTCTAATGGCAATTTGCATATACTCCAGAATGTTATACAGAGTGATCCAATTACTTGCAAAGTCAATATTTGCCTAGAAAATGAACTTTATCCCCCAAAACACATTTCAACATCATTGCAGCCCTGCCTTAAAAGGACCAGCTAGCATCGTTTCAGTGATTGCTCCAGTAACACAGGTGTGGGTGTTGATGAGGACAGGGCTGGAGATCAATCTGTCATGATTAAGTAAGAATGACACCACTGGACACTGTAAAAGGAGGCTGGTGCTTGGCATCATTGTTTCTCTTCTGTTAACCATGGTTATCTCTAAAGAAACACGTGCAGTCATCATTGCACTGCACAAAAATGGCCTAACAGGGAAGAGTATCGCAGCTAGAAAGATTGCACCTCAGTCACCAATCTATCGCATCATCAAGAACTTCAAGGAGAAAGGTTCCATTGTTGGCAAAAAGGGTCCAGGGCGCCCAAGAAAGACCAGCAAGCGCCAGGACCGTCTCTTAAAAGTGTTTCAGCTGCGGGATCGGGCTACCAGCAGTGCAGAGCTTGCTCAGGAATGGCAGCAGGCAGGTGTGAGTGCATCTGCACGCACTGTGAGGCGGAGACTCTTGGAGCAAGGCCTGGTCTCAAGGAGGGCAGCAAAGAAGCCACTTCTCTCCAGAAAAAACATCAGGGACAGACTGATATTCTGCAGAAGGTCCAGGGAGTGACTGCTGAGGACTGGGGTAAAGTCATTTTCTCTGATGAATCCCCTTTCCGATTGTTTGGGACATCTGGAAAACAGCTTATTGGGAGAAGAGGAGGTGAGCGCTACCACCAGTCTTGTCTCATGCCAACTGTAAAGCATCCTGAAACCATTCATGTGTGGGGTGGCTTCTCAGCCAAGGGAATCGGCTCTCTCACAGTCTGGCCTAAAAACACAGCCATGAATAAAGAATGGGACCAGAATGTCCTCCAAGAGCAACTTCTCCCAACCCTCCAAGAGCAGTTTGGCCATCAACAATGCCTTCTCCAGCATGATGGAGCACCTTGCCATAAAGCAAAGGGGAGAACTAAATGGCTCAGGGAACAAAACAGAGAGATTTTTGGTCCATGGCCTGGAAACTCCCCAGATCTTAATCCCATTGAGAACTTGTGGTCAATCATCAAGAGACGGGGGGACAAACAAAAACCGACAAATTCTGACAAAATGCAAGCATTGATTGTGCAAGAATGGACGGCTATCAGTCAGGATTTGGTCCAGAAGGTGATTGAGAGCTGCCAGGGAGAATTGCAGAGGTCCTGAAGAAGAAGAAGGGGCAACACTGCAAATATTACACCGCTGCACTAACTCCTTCTAACTGTCACTATAAGCTTTTATTACTCCGAATATGATTGCAATTCTATTTCTGTATGTGATAAAAACATCTGACAAACACAAAAACCAGAGGGAGCAGATCATGTGACAATAGAAGATTTGTGGCATTCTCAGAATTTTTGGCCATGACTGTATACTGTATCACTGTATAATCCTCTATACTGTATCACTGTATACTCCTCTATACTGTATCACTGTATACTCCTCTATGCTGTATCACTGTATACTCCTCTATGCTGTATCACTGTATAATCCTCTATACTGTATCACTGTATACTCCTCTATACTGTATCACTGTATACTCCTCTATACTGTATCACTGTATACTCCTCTATACTGTATCACTGTATAATCCTCTATACTGTATCACTGTATACTCCTCTATACTGTATCACTGTATACTCCTCTATACTGTATCACTGTATACTCCTCTATGCTGTATCACTGTATACTCCTCTATGCTGTATCACTGTATACTCCTCTATACTGTATCACTGTATACTCCTCTATACTGTATCACTGTATACTCCTCTATGCTGTATCACTGTATACTCCTCTATGCTGTATCACTGTATACTCCTCTATGCTGTATCACTGTATACTCCTCTATGCTGTATCACTGTATACTCCTCTATGCTGTATCACTGTATAATCCTCTATACTGTATCACTGTATACTCCTCTATACTGTATCACTGTATACTCCTCTATACTGTATCACTGTATACTCCTCTATACTGTATCACTGTATACTCCTCTATACTGTATCACTGTATACTCCTCTATACTGTATCACTGTATACTCCTCTATACTGTATCACTGTATACTCCTCTATACTGTATCACTGTATACTCCTCTATACTGTATCACTGTATAATCCTCTATACTGTATCACTGTATACTCCTCTATACTGTATCACTGTATACTCCTCTATGCTGTATCACTGTATACTCCTCTATGCTGTATCACTGTATACTCCTCTATGCTGTATCACTGTATACTCCTCTATGCTGTATCACTGTATACTCCTCTATGCTGTATCACTGTATACTCCTCTATGCTGTATCACTGTATACTCCTCTATGCTGTATCACTGTATACTCCTCTATGCTGTATCACTGTATACTCCTCTATGCTGTATCACTGTATAATCCTCTATGCTGTATCACTGTATACTCCTCTATGCTGTATCACTGTATACTCCTCTATGCTGTATCACTGTATACTCCTCTATGCTGTATCACTGTATACTCCTCTATGCTGTATCACTGTATACTCCTCTATGCTGTATCACTGTATACTCCTCTATGCTGTATCACTGTATACTCCTCTATGCTGTATCACTGTATACTCCTCTATGCTGTATCACTGTATACTCCTCTATGCTGTATCACTGTATACTCCTCTATACTGTATCACTGTATACTCCTCTATACTGTATACTCCTCTATGCTGTATCACTGTATACTCCTCTATACTGTATCACTGTATACTCCTCTATACTGTATCACTGTATACTCCTCTATACTGTATCACTGTATACTCCTCTATACTGTATCACTGTACTATATGGCTTTGATAGAGGATTTTTGAGACTAGGTGCCATTGTGCCAATCCCTGAGCTCCACCATCCTGATCTAGTCCTGGGTACAGTTTCTTCCAGGTTTATTCAGTCTGAACAATGCTCTGTGAGCTAAGTTCATGACTCCAATGTTTGTTACAATGTATCAGTGCAGGTGACATGTATCAGTGTGGAGTCCAGGCTGTTTCGCTCACAGAGGATTGTCTGGATACGATTGTAGCAGATGCGCAGCTGTGATAGGTCTCAGGTGCGGCTGGGTCACCTGTCTATACATCTTCTCGTTCACTGACAGCCAGCAGAGATCCTGATGAAGTGAAGCAGAGTCTGACAACTCCTGTCTCCTGCAGGTCACAGCCCGCTCTATGGAGGGTGTCGCTGGGCAAGGTGGAACTGCAGAGGAGCGAGACCTCAGAGCAAGTCTTTGATGTGGAGAAGATCATAATACATGAGAAGTATCGGGAGGAGCTCTACAGTCTGCACAATAATATCGGTGAGTGCACAAGTCCTCACCCAGCTTTCCTAGATTCCTGAATGGCATCAGCCTTCTTAGATTATCATTTCATGAACATAAAGCTGAATCTTGAATATTCTGAAACTTCTGCTGCATAGACAGAGAGTGAAACGGGTATAGACCTAATAGTTATCACAGCTGAGGATGCGTTACAGTGTATCAACCAATCCTCTGTGAACTAACCCCAGCAGCCACAGTACAGATATCTCTCTGTCTTCAGACTTTGTTACAATGTAACACTGAACAGAACCTTCACTACACACTGTAACAAACCCTCAGCTGTGATAAGCATTAGGCCTGTATGGAGATAAGTGTTCACAGCAAGAGAAGACAGTGAGAGTGGTGAAGTCTACAACAATGGGGGCCTCTTCCCTATATAATGGGGGTCTCTTCCCTATATAATGGGGATCTCTTCCCTATATAATGGGGGTCTCTTCCCTATATAATGGGGTCTCTTCCCTATATTATGGGGGTCTCTTCCCTATATAATGGGGGTCTCTTCCCTATATAATGGGGTCTCTTCCCTATATAATGGGGGTCTCTTCCCTATATAATGGGGATCTCTTCCCTATATAATGGGGGTCTCTTCCCTATATAATGGGGTCTCTTCCCTATATAATGGGGTCTCTTCCCTATATAATGGGGTCTCTTCCCTATATTATGGGGGTCTCTTTGCTCTATAATGGGGGTCTCTTCCCTATATAATGGGGGTCTCTTCCCTATATAATGGGGGTCTCTGCTCTATAATGGGGGTCTCTTCCCTATATAATGGGGGTCTCTTTGCTATATGTGTTGGTCTCCTTCTCAGTATAATATGGAGCTTCCTTGCTATATAATGGGGGCCTCTTCCCTATATAATGGGGCTCTCTTCCCTATATAATGGGGCTCTCTTCCCTATATAATGGGGCTCTCTTCCCTATATAATGGGGGTCTCTTCCCTATATAATGTGGGTCTCTTCCCTATATAATGTGGGTCTCTTCCCTATATAATGGGGGCCTCTTCCCTATATAATGGGGGCCTCTTCCCTATATAATGGGGCTCTCTTCCCTATATAATGGGGGTCTCTTCCCTATATAATGGGGGTCTCTTCCCTATATAATGGGGGTCTCTTCCCTATATAATGGGGGTCTCTTCCCTATATAATGGGGGTCTCTTTGCTATATTATGGGGGTCTCTTTGCTATATAATGGGGGTCTCTTTGCTATATAATGGGGGTCTCTTTGCTATATAATGGGGGTCTCTTCCCTATATAATGTGGGTCTCTTCCCTATATAATGGGGGCCTCTTCCCTATATAATGGGGGCCTCTTCCCTATATAATGTGGGTCTCTTCCCTATATAATGGGGGTCTCTTCCCTATATAATGGGGGCCTCTTCCCTATATTATGGGTGTCTCTTCCCTATATAATGGGGGTCTCTTCCCTATATAATGGGGGTCTCTTCTCTATATTATGGGGGTCTCTTCCCTATATAATGGGGGTCTCTTCCCTATATAATGGGGGTCTCTTCCCTATATAATGGGGGCCTCTTCCCTATATTATGGGTGTCTCTTCCCTATATAATGGGGGTCTCTTCCCTATATAATGGGGGTCTCTTCTCTATATTATGGGGGTCTCTTCCCTATATAATGGGGGTCTCTTCCCTATATAATGGGGGTCTCTTCTCTATATAATGGGGGTCTCTTCCCTATATAATGGGGGTCTCTTCCCTATATAATGGGGGTCTCTTTGCTATATATGTTGGTCTCCTTCTCAGTATAATATGGAGCTTCCTTGCTATATAATGGGGGTCTCTTCCCTATATAATGGGGCTCTCTTCCCTATATAATGGGGCTCTCTTCCCTATATAATGGGGGTCTCTTCCCTATATAATGGGGGTCTCTTCCCTATATAATGGGGGTCTCTTCGCTATATAATGGGGGTCTCTTTGCTATATAATGGGGGTCTCTTTGCTATATAATGGGGGTCTCTTCCCTATATAATGGGGGTCTCTTCCCTATATAATGGGGGTCTCTTCCCTATATAATGGGGGCCTCTTCCCTATATAATGGGGGCCTCTTCCCTATATAATGGGGGCCTCTTCCCTATATAATGGGGGTCTCTTCCCTATATAATGGGGGCCTCTTCCCTATATAATGGGGGCCTCTTCCCTATATAATGGGGGCCTCTTCCCTATATAATGTGGGTCTCTTCCCTATATAATGGGGGCCTCTTCCCTATATTATGGGTGTCTCTTCCCTATATAATGGGTGTCTCTTCCCTATATAATGGGGGTCTCTTCCCTATATAATGGGGGTCTCTTCTCTATATTATGGGGGTCTCTTCCCTATATAATGGGGGTCTCTTCCCTATATAATGGGGGTCTCTTCCCTTTATAATGGGGTCTCTTTGCTATATAATGGGGGCCTCTTCCCTATATAATGGGGGTCTCTTCCCTATATAATGGGGGTCTCTTCCCTATATAATGGGGGCCTCTTCCCTATATAATGGGGGCCTCTTCCCTATATAATGGGGGTCTCTTCCCTTTATAATGGGAGCCTCTTCCCTATATAATGGGGGTCTCTTCCCTATATAATGGGGGTCTCTTCCCTATATAATGGGGGCCTCTTCCCTATATAATGGGGGCCTCTTCCCTATATAATGGGGGTCTCTTCCCTTTATAATTTGGGTCTCTTTGCTATATAATGGGGGCCTCTTCCCTATATAATGGGGGTCTCTTCCCTATATAATGGGGGTCTCTTCCCTATATAATGGGGGTCTCTTCCCTATATAATGAGGGTCTCTTCCCTATATAATGGGGGCCTCTTCCCTATATAATGGGGGCCTCTTCCCTATATAATGGGGGTCTCTTCCCTTTATAATTTGGGTCTCTTTGCTATATAATGGGGGCCTCTTCCCTATATAATGGGGGTCTCTTCCCTATATAATGGGGGTCTCTTCCCTATATAATGGGGGCCTCTTCCCTATATAATGGGGGTCTCTTCCCTATATAATGGGGGTCTCTTTGCTATATTATTAGGGGGCGCCAAGTTCTCAATAAACTGTTTTCTCTGCAGCTCTTATAAAACTAAAGAAATCTGAGGGCGGCTGCGCCAAAGAGACGCGAAGCGTGAAGACGGCGTGTTTACCGGACCGCGAGTTCTCTCCAGGAAAGATCTGTGACATTTCTGGTTGGGGGATGACAGAATTAGGTGTGTTACTGACCGGTGACTACCCCGAGACTCTTGTGCTCCTGCTCCCCCTCCATGGTCCGGGGGGACGTCTGACCCTGTAATCTTCTTTTCCTCCTTCAGGTCGCACCGATTATCTTCTAGATGCTTCTGTCCAGGTGATCTCTGACGTGAACTGCTCTGATGCCAGGTCATATGGGAAGCTAATAGACGGCAGTATGCTGTGTGCCGGGGTCCCGGAGGGGGGGGTGGACTCCTGCCAGGTAGGTCATATACAAGGTCTACTGTAGGGTCAGAACAGTCAGGGGCATGGATTTATTAGATGATTGGATCCTTCTACAATATCATATTTATCAGTATATAGAGTGTCCAGTTTCTTCACATTTTGATAGGGGTGGGGTCCGCGGACTGAGACCCCTCCAAATACTGACATGAAGGAACAGAAGCATGGAGCCGGGCCCCTTGGCTGACATCAGCTTCTGCTAGCGAAAGGCAAACTCATAGACTTCTATGGTGCTGTATACGGGCCCTGGTGATATAGTGGTGCTATAGCCACACCCTGGTGATATAGTGGTGAAGCATCCAGACTCTAGGGATATAGGGGTGCATCAGCCAGACTCTAGGGATATAGGGGTGCTTTATCAAGGACCTATTGATATATTAGTGCTGCATCCAGGCCCCGGTGATATAGTGGTGCAGTATCCAGGCCCCGGTGATATAGTGGTGCAGTATCCAGGCCCCGGTGATATAGTGGTGCAGCGTCCAGGCCCCGGTGATATAGTGGTGCAGCGTCCAGGCCCCGGTGATATAGTGGTGCAGCGTCCAGGCCCCGGTGATATAGTGGTGCAGTATCCAGGCCCCGGTGATATAGTGGTGCAGTATCCAGGCCCCAGTGATATAGTGGTGCAGCGTCCAGGCCCCGGTGATATAGTGGTGCAGCGTCCAGGCCCCGGTGATATAGTGGTGCAGCGTCCAGGCCCCGGTGATATAGTGGTGCAGTATCCAGGCCCCGGTGATATAGTGGTGCAGTATCCAGGCCCCGGTGATATAGTGGTGCAGCGTCCAGGCCCCAGTGATATAGTGGTGCAGTATCCAGGCCCCGGTGATATAGTGGTGCAGCGTCCAGGCCCCGGTGATATAGTGGTGCAGTGTCCAGGCCCCGGTGATATAGTGGTGCAGTATCCAGGCCCCGGTGATATAGTGGTGCAGTATCCAGGCCCTGGTGATATAGTGGTGCAGCGTCCAGGCCCCGGTGATATAGTGGTGCAGCGTCCAGGCCCCGGTGATATAGTGGTGCAGTGTCCAGGCCCTGGTGATATAGTGGTGCAGCGTCCAGGCCCCGGTGATATAGTGGTGCAGCGTCCAGGCCCCGGTGATATAGTGGTGCAGCGTCCAGGCCCCGGTGATATAGTGGTGCAGTATCCAGGCCCCGGTGATATAGTGGTGCAGCGTCCAGGCCCCGGTGATATAGTGGTGCAGTGTCCAGGCCCTGGTGATATAGTGGTGCAGTATCCAGGCCCCGGTGATATAGTGGTGCAGTATCCAGTCCCTGGTGATATAGTGGTGCAGTATCCAGTCCCTGGTGATATAGTGGTGCAGTATCCAGGCCCTGGTGATATAGTGGTGCAGCGTCCAGGCCCCGGTGATATAGTGGTGCAGTGTCCAGGCCCCGGTGATATAGTGGTGCAGTGTCCAGGCCCCGGTGATATAGTGGTGCAGTATCCAGGCCCTGGTGATATAGTGGTGCAGTGTCCAGGCCCTGGTGATATAGTGGTGCAGTGTCCAGGCCCCGGTGATATAGTGGTGCAGTATCCAGGCCCTGGTGATATAGTGGTGCAGTATCCAGGCCCTGGTGATATAGTGGTGCAGTATCCAGTCCCTGGTGATATAGTGGTGCAGTGTCCAGGCCCCGGTGATATAGTGGTGCAGTATCCAGGCCCTGGTGATATAGTGGTGCAGTATCCAGGCCCTGGTGATATAGTGGTGCAGTATCCAGTCCCTGGTGATATAGTGGTGCAGTGTCCAGGCCCCGGTGATATAGTGGTGCTGCATCCAGGCCCTGTTGTTGCAGTGGTCATTGCAGTTACATTGTATCAGTAAAGTCTAGGGTTGTCACCATTGCCATGACATAAGATAGCGTCACTAGACTTACAGGGCTGCTCCTTGTCCTAGTCTACAAATGATTCTCCATCAATGTTATCCTTGGTCTTGTAGGGCGACTCCGGGGGTCCTCTGGCCTGTGATCGTGATGGTCAGACACAGGTGGCCGGAGTAGTCAGCTGGGGAGAGAAGTGCGGCGTGAAGGACAAGCCCGGAGTCTACACACACGTCTATAGATTTCTACCATGGATCAAAAACAACACAAAGTCCAACAACTAAGAGGGAATCCTGGGAGTCTCGGACCCTCACGGACCCCCGATGTAACGGATACTGCAGGGCTGTGACTACATTGTAGCTGTGCCCACTGGTGTTACAAATTAGAGAATATGGGGGGGGGGGAAATATCTCATTAGGTTGGTCACTGTCGCCCCCTGTTAACCTGACAGCGCCCCTGCTGTATGTCCAATGCTTAACTCCTTAGTGACTGCAATGCAGACCTAAACAGAGGTGCGGCTTTGTAACATTTCAGTAAAGAGACAAGTTACCTTCACCGATACATTGTAACAGATTGTATTATTTCTATAATTTTGTATTAGATCTTTCCTCTTCCTCCTTAAATCTGGAGACGGAGGAAAAAGAGAATAGAAACCATTTTTTTTCTATATTAATTCTAAAGATGAAACCTAGAGGTGAGTGAACGGGTTTATGTATTTCGGGGTTCGGGGTCATTTTGTGATTTCATGTTGTATAAACAGAAAAAATGGCGGCCAACATGTGAAAAGCATCAAGCAAGGGATCACATGACCTCAGCACCAGGGTCACCCATAATGCCTTGCAAGCAGCCATCATGAGAGGAGACAGTCAGGGATTATAATCCAGGGAGGAGGAAACGTTCTGTTATTGGGGAGGGATTAGAGTGTAAAAGCACACGGACCCCATAGACTACAATAGGGTCCGCGTGCTTGCCGCTCACGAATCATGTCGGGGGGGTTCTGGGGATTAGTGTGGTGTTAGGACTAGAGAGAGATAGGAGATTAGGCTTTCTTAGTCCTGCCATACAGCGCAGGGTCCTAGAGACTGACACACGTTTGTTTTATTCTTCTTTATTCCGTACAAACAAATCAAATTTCTACAAATATTTCTCTTCCATTGCTTTGTATGAAAACTGATCCTGCCAGTCCTAGAGTCCTACACCGCAATCCTCTGCACCGACCGCCGCTGTGTCCACGATATCCAGGTCACAGAGCACTCGGTCAGACATCGCGGCTCTGAGCAAACACTTTAAGGCCCCGCTGTGATAGTTTAATACTAAGGAAATTCTGATGGAGTCGCCTCGTAACCCCTCGTGTGCCGTGACCACAACTTCTAGTCGCAAAAAAGTCCGTCAATATTTGACTTTTTTTCGACTCCTAGTTGTTGTACATAATACTGCGAACCCCCCAATCAGCTCTATATTACACTGCCCCCTAGAGGCGAGGAGCGGCATAGCACCACTGATAATAATAATAATAATAATAATAATAGCAAAGTCTTCATAGTGCAGGAAAATAGAAAGCAGCAGGAGGGGCCCGAAATAGTCACCCCAAGATAGTCTCCCCTCATTTCTTCATAGGAAAAGCTTTCCTTCGTTTCACCTGAAGGATTTCAGAGGCGTCTCTGTTTATGTCACCCCAAGATTCAGCTTCACCCTAAGACATTGAAAGAAAGAAAGATATATCAGAGGCGGGCAGAATAATGGGGGAGATTAGTCCTGTACCCCAAGTATCAGCCTGTCATTACCCTGTACCCCAAGTATCAGCCTGTCATTACCCTGTACCCCAAGTATCAGCCTGTCATTATCCTGTACCCCAAGTATCAGCCTGTCATTACCCTGTACCCCAAGTATCAGCCTGTCATTACCCTGTACCCCGAGTATCAGCCTGTCATTATCCTGTACCCCGAGTATCAGCCTGTCATTACCCTGTACCCCAAGTATCAGCCTGTCATTACCCTGTACCCCAAGTATCAGCCTGTCATTATCCTGTACCCCAAGTATCAGCCTGTCATTATCCTGTACCCCAAGTATCAGCCTGTCATTACCCTGTACCCCGAGTATCAGCCTGTCATTATCCTGTACCCCAAGTATCAGCCTGTCATTATCCTGTACCCCAAGTATCAGCCTGTCATTCTCCTGTACCCCAAGTATCAGCCTGTCATTATCCTGTACCTGTGTAAAGATCTCCAGAACTTGGGGTGCATTAGGTCTTGGGGTACTTACCTCTGTGTTCTCCCCTTCCGGGGTCTGCTGCAGTTCTCTGTCCTCTGCGTTCCTTTGCTCTGCTGCGCGGCGGGCGAGCTCCACCTTGTAGTACCCGGGGGGCGTCCACCCAACACCTTTCATCCAGTTCAGATCAGATTTATATTTAATCTGTAAATGAAATATCAGAAGTAACTAATAAATTCTATTCTGCGGCTCCTACAGAGGTTGTGATTCAGCTTTTCCAAACTCCTGCATGGCGAATCTGCCCAGTGCTGGGTCTGTCACTCTTTGACCTCGCCCATGGTTGCTATATGGTGTAGTTCAGGCACTCACATCGCTCTGCAGTCCGTGCGCCTGTTTGGCGTGTTTCAGCGCCAGTTGCTCGGGGTCGCACATGTACTGGTGCAGGTGCTGGCGGTAGTTGATGTCGCTGGCCTGTTCTTGGCTCCTCTTAGCCTGGATGAATCCTGGTTGATCCAGATGGGTTCGCACCCGGGATCTGGTCTCTTTGGAATCTCTTTTGTATTCCCGGTCACTCTGGAGTTTGCTGACTCTCATGACGTGCTGCGTTTTGGGGTCATCGCTGATGCTGCGGAAGCCGATCTGGTGTCCCCTGTCCCTCACAAAGGCTTCTTTATAGCGGAACTGCAGGAAGATTTATTGTGATTGCAGATTGTCCAGTTGTTGCATAAAGCTAAGTAATGGACTGAGTGGAGCCACCTAGTGGTAGGGCATATAACAGGTGCTGCGTCCCAGTGACACTACCCGGGAGCGAGTGATTTCTAAATATACATTTGTTTTTATAACGTTTGGTGTAACCAGTAAGACTTCCTCAGCAGCTTCCACCCAGCTTTCCCAGACTCCTGAGCAGTGATTTAGCACTTTGCTTAAGGGAAACTTATGTTTTTGGAGAATTATGAATATTAAGGAGGATTCATCTTTAATCTTAAACCGCAGACACCCCCAGAAATCCCATATCTTACGTCACTGGCGATCTCTCTGGATGCCTTGGCGGTTTGGAAAGGAATGGCGTCCAGACGCAGGTCATAGCCGGCCGCACGTGACTGTTCCCACAGAGTCCTGTAAGCTTTCTGTCCAAAGGAAGACAAAGAAGATAATAAATCTGCATCCTAAACCTCTTGTGCACTGACGTAACAATGGCTCTTCCAAATTATGAAGCAAGAGAAGCTGCAGTGTAAAGCATGGCAGAAGAAGAAGACACTCCAATGAGCAATGCGGCTAAGCCGGAGTCCCTGATCAATCATAGCTGTGTCCAAATGGAGCAAAGCAGCAGTATAAAGTATCAGGGGTCACCTGTAACACCCAGAGGTCTGCCAGAGCGCACATGATACGTACGTCACTTATCAGAGAGGCATTGATGCGAGCGCGGATGAAGTCTGGATGATCGGGAGGCAGCGTGTATCTGTGCAGCGAGTCCTGACCCCCCGATTTATACAATCTCTGCAAATAAAAAGATACACAAAGTCATCTCCCAAATACTACAGACTGCAGCGGGCTCACCCCAAGCAACATGAGATATGTAGATATAATAATAATATAATTAATCTGCAGCTACATTCTAACAATACAGTACAAGTGTAACAATGTATAAGAACTGTATACAACAATAACATTATATAATAATAATACAAGTGTAACAATGTATAAAAACTGTATACAATGTAATCATCCGTTGTCCCACTTCTCCACCCAGCAGTCATCCTTCTCTTCTGTGCGGCAGCTACATTTATGACATCACTGTCACTTTAAGGTTGCTCTGCCTACTGGTCCATCTGTGCCAGGGTCCGCTCCGCTAGTCAGAGGATTGGGATGTGGAGCCAGTCCAGGCAGTGGTCAGTGTCCAGGCACAGGCTGAGCGGGCTCTTGTATCCTGACACTTACCTTGCTCAGGTGCCTGTGATTACATTGATTTTCAGGCTATGTGTTCTCAGCGCCTTGCCCTGGTTTACAGATTTCGGCTTGCTCTCCTGGTTACACCTTATCTTGCTGATGTGGCTTTACCTGTGACCTCCTGGATCTGACGTGATCTGATTCCTCTGCTATGGTTTTGCCTATTCCTGCACCCCTTTGGTTTTTCACCCTGACGTATGTATAACTCTCCTTGCCGAAGTCGTCACCCTGCCCAGGACTGCTCAGAATGTAGAAAATGGACCACAGTCTCTCAATGGAACGTTCCGGCTCTTCTCTATAAGTGTCACCAAGGTTATCAGGGGATTTGAGGCCATCACTGTCCTCCATCCTCCAGACATCTGACTAGATCGATGTGTATGGGAGTGAAAAAGAAGCAAACTCATTGCCATCTGCTTTGCCCACCATACACCCCCCTCCCCCCCCCACCCCCCGACATCTGCAAGTCCCCCAAACTACAGAGACAAAAGGGACCAAATGTCTATTGTGGAGATGTTACTCGTGTTCAAGATCTGACCCAAGTGACTCCAGTGCCCAGATGGTTCTCGGGAGCTCCTTATAGATGACCAGGTCAGTCCTTGTATTTCTAAGATAATTCTATTGTCTGCTGACGGGAAAATAGTTTCTAGTAAATTGTTTGTTTGTGATTCCTGAATCCAAGTGCGAGTCCAGTCAAAGTGACGGCAGTGGGCGATACATGTATGTGCCAGAGCGGTGGAGGGTTATAGGAGGCTTATATACTGACTGTTAGTCCGGTCACTTATCTGCTGTACAGTAGACTGAAATGCTATACCCCAGAATTGCGCTCACTATTCTGCTGGTGCAGTCACTGTGTACATACATTACATTACTTATCCTGTATTATACCCCAGAGTTGCGCTCACTATTCTGCTGGTGCAGTCACTGTGTACATACATTACATTACTTATCCTGTATTATACTCCAGAGCTGCGCTCACTATTCTAGTACAGTCACTGTGTACATACATTACATTACTTATCCTGTATTATACCCCAGAGTTGCGCTCACTATTCTGCTGGTCACTGTGTACATACATTACATTACTTATCCTGTATTATACTCCAGAGCTGCGCTCACTATTCTGCTGGTACAGTCACTGTGTACATACATTACATTACTTATCCTGTATTATACTCCAGAGCTGCGCTCACTATTCTGCTGGTGCAGTCACTGTGTACATACATTACATTACTTATCCTGTATTATACTCCAGAGCTGCGCTCACTATTCTGCTGGTACAGTCACTGTGTACATACATTACATTACTTATCCTGTATTATACTCCAGAGCTGCGCTCACTATTCTGCTGGTACAGTCACTGTGTACATACATTACATTACTTATCCTGTATTATACTCCAGAGCTGCGCTCACTATTCTGCTGGTACAGTCACTGTGTACATACATTACATTATTTATCCTGTATTATACTCCAGAGCTGCGCTCCCTATTCTGCTGGTACAGTCACTGTGTACATGCATTACATTACTTATCCTGTATTATACTCCAGAGCTGCGCTCACTATTCTGCTGGTACAGTCACTGTGTACATACATTACATTACTTATCCTGTATTATACTCCAGAGCTGCGCTCACTATTCTGCTGGTGCAGTCACTGTGTACATACATTACATTACTTATCCTGTATTATACTCCAGAGCTGCGCTCACTATTCTGTTTTGTCAAAGGTGAAAACTTCCAGCAGATTGTTCAGTGTCTCTTAGAGATTTACTCTTTTAAACACTGAAGATTTTACCTCATTGCACTGCTGATAACTGTTCTTGGCATGGAGGAGGCTGGGAGAATCTGTAACTGCTGTAAACGACAAAGATCCGGGATTCTGCCGATATTTGGTCTGTAGGGAGGAAATAAATTCTTACAGTATTATAGTAGTTATATTCTTGTACATAGGAGTAGTATTATAGTAGTTATATTCTTGTACATAGGAGTAGTATTATAGTAGTTATATTCTTGTACATAGGAGTAGTATTATAGTAGTTATATTCTTGTACATAGGAGTAGTATTATAGTAGTTATATTCTTGTACATAGGAGTAGTATTATAGTAGTTATATTCTTGTACATAGGAGCAGTATTATAGTAGTTATATTCTTGTACATAGGAGTAGTATTATAGTAGTTATATTCTTGTACATAGGAGTAGTATTATAGTAGTTATATTCTTGTACATAGGAGTAGTATTATAGTAGTTATATTCTTGTACATAGGAGGTAGTATTATAGTAGTTATATCCTTGTACATAGGAGTAGTATTATAGTAGTTATATTCTTGTACATAGGAGTAGTATTATAGTAGTTATATTCTTGTACATAGGAGTAGTATTATAGTAGTTATATTCTTGTACATAGGAGTTGTATTATAGTAGTTATATTCTTGTACATAGGAGTAGTATTATAGTAGTTATATTCTTGTACATAGGAGCAGTATTATAGTAGTTATATTCTTGTACATAGGAGGTAGTATTATAGTAGTTATATCCTTGTACATAGGAGTAGTATTATAGTAGTTATATTCTTGTACATAGGGGGTAGTATTATAGTAGTTATATTCTTGTACATAGGAGTAGTATTATAGTAGTTATATTCTTGTACATAGGAGTTGTATTATAGTAGTTATATTCTTGTACATAGGAGTAGTATTATAGTAGTTATATTCTTGTACATAGGAGCAGTATTATAGTAGTTATATTCTTGTACATAGGAGGTAGTATTATAGTAGTTATATCCTTGTACATAGGAGCAGTATTATAGTAGTTATATCCTTGTACATAGGAGTAGTATTATAGTAGTTATATTCTTGTATATAGGAGTAGTATTATAGTAGTTATATTCTTGTACATAGGAGGTAGTATTATAGTAGTTATATCCTTGTACATAGGAGCAGTATTATAGTAGTTATATCCTTGTACATAGGAGTAGTATTATAGTAGTTATATTCTTGTATATAGGAGTAGTATTATAGTAGTTATATTCTTGTACATAGGAGTGGTATTATAGTAGTTACATTGTAGTGTATAGGGGGACAGTATTATAGTAGTAGTCAGATGCCTCTATGAACTTATCTTTCTGGGCCACTTACCTCACTGATCAGCTCCCCGGCTTTCTTCACGCTCTGTATATGAGGAGATCCCGCTGTTTCCCATGCTACCCCTCTCAGGAAGTTTAGGTCAGATTTGTATCGTGACTGTGGGGGAGGGGAGATACAGATGATTATGATTCATTCAGGTTCCCAGAGGAGAAACATCAGATAAAACATCTTCCCAGTAAACCAGAGGCAGCCATTAAATAATAGAGCAGAGTCAGGTGAATCGGCCACCGGGGGGAAGATTAATATTCATGATATAATTATTACTGGTAGATTCCACACATAAATGGATTTATCTTTCACAATGTGTAATGAAAGTAAATCAGACGCTTGTTAATCATTCACTTAAGAGGATACAATCCTCAGCGATTACAATCAGTATTGCCATTATACATATATACATCTCTTCTGTATATCCTGTAGGAATGCTTTTTCATGTTGTCTGGGTGACTACCATTGGAATACATGCAGCTTTGTGACATGATGTGTTGTACAATGGGCGTCTTCTCTGTGGTCAGCAGGTTTTATGTAAAGGGTTAATACAGCTACTACCAAATACTATGTGCTAACTGTTTCGGTATGCGCCTTCACACAGCTGGTGCTTAGGGATGGGGCAATTTTTGGCTGAAATAGCCCTTTAAAGAGGACCTTTCACTACATCAACTAAGTCCTACTCTTTTTCCAAAAGCTGCCACTCCACTGATTCCAGCACAGTTGGAATTTTTTCTCTAGCCCTCAGCATTCCTGAGCAATCACTTCTGTTACTTTCAGCACCATTATGCTCCCTACTGTCCGGTGGGCGGTCTTAGACTACAGCAGGCAAACAAGGACCGCCCACCAGACAGTAGGGAGCATAATTGTGCTGAAAGTAACAGAAGTGATTGCTCAGGAATGGTGGGGGCTAGAGAAAAAATTCCAACTGCGCTGGAATCAGTAGAGCCATGACTATTGAAAGATGCAAAGAATTTCAATTGGTGAAGATGATGAATGGTCCCCTGTAAACTCTTTTATTTCAACAGCAGATATTGCAAACAATAATTTATCCTCAAGATCACAAAGGACATAGATTTGTGGCCCAGAAGTCTGGGATGACTGTGAGTGAGAGTCATTGCGGTGGCCATATTGTTAATCACCCAGCTTTCCAAAAAACAGATGAATAAAAGTTAGATTAAACAAAGCCTATTATGTAGATATAGAATGAAGCGCGTCGCTCACGGAGAGCTGTGATTCTCATGAAGACGTGAAGTGTGTGATATCCATTTTCTGGAGAAAATCTTCTCAATCCAGGATGATTAGAGGTTTAACGAGCGGCTTTGATCAGCATTAATTATTGATGCGGCGGCGTCTTCATTCTCCGCACACATCAAACCGTCAGGAGGAGCTGTTTGCATTTGTTCACACGCCGCGTCAGTAAATAATGGATCATGTCTGATACCAGACGCAACCTCAAGTGGATGAAGCCGCTGCGGCCATCAGATATTCCCTGTGTTATATTATTCGCAGCGCCCTTAATCATGGGAAATGCAGATCGCTCCCGAATGTGAGATACAAAGAGTCAGCGCCGCGCAATTACCCCTACCGATCCCTGCTAATAAACGGAACGCCGACAACAGCGGAATATAAACATGGAGCAGAGCGAGTGCTTAGTAGGGTGTGTATGGGAAGAGACTCCAAGTACAAACACAGACAGAGCCTCCATAACAGTGTCATCTACAGATCCCCCATAACAGTGTCATGTACAGATCCCCCATAGCAGTGTCATCTACAGATCCCCCATAACAGTGTCATCTACAGATCCTCCATAACAGTGTCATCTACAGATCCCCCATAACAGTGTCATCTACAGACCCCCCATAACAGTGTCATCTACAGATCCCCCATAGCAGTGTCATCTACAGATCCTCCATAACAATGTCATCTACAGATCCTCCATAACAGTGTCATCTACAGATCCCCCATAACAGTGTCATCTACAGATCCCCCATAGCAGTGTCATCTACAGATCCCCCCATAACAGTGTCATCTACAGATCCCCCATAGCAGTGTCATCTACAGATCCTCCATAACAATGTCATCTACAGATCCTCCATAGCAGTGTCATCTACAGATCCCCCATAATAGTGTCCTCTACAGATCCCCCATAACAGTGTCCTCTACAGATCCCCCATAACAGTGTCATCTACAGACCCCCCATTACAGTGTCATCTACAGACCCCCCATAACAGTGTCATCTACAGATCCCCCATAGCAGTGTCATCTACAGATCCCCCATAACAGTGTCATCTACAGATCCCCCATAACAGTGTCATCTACAGATCCCCCATAACAGTGTCATCTACAGATCCCCCCATAACAGTGTCATCTACAGATCCCTCATAACAGTGTCATCTACAGATCCCCCCATAACAGTGTCATCTACAGATCCCCCATAGCAGTGTCATCTACAGATCCTCCATAACAATGTCACCTACAGATCCTCCATAGCAGTGTCATCTACAGATCCCCCATAGCAGTGTCATCTACAGATCCCCCCATAACAGTGTCATCTACAGATCCCCCATAGCAGTGTCATCTACAGATCCCCCCATAACAGTGTCATCTACAGATCCCCATAGCAGTGTCATCTACAGATCCTCCATAACAATGTCACCTACAGATCCTCCATAGCAGTGTCATCTACAGATCCTCCATAACAGTGTCATCTACAGACCCCCCATAACAGTGTCACATACAGGTCCTCCATAACAATGTCACCTACAGATCCTCCATAACAGTGTCATCTACAGATCCCCCCATAACAGTGTCATCTACAGATCCCCCCATAACAGTGTCATCTACAGATCCCCCATAGCAGTGTCATCTACAGATCCCCCATAGCAGTGTCATCTACAGATCCTCCATAACAATGTCACCTACAGATCCTCCATAACAATGTCACCTACAGATCCTCCATAGCAGTGTCATCTACAGACCCCCCATAACAGTGTCATCTACAGACCCCCCATAACAGTGTCACATACAGGTCCTCCATAACAGTATCCTCTACAGATCCCCCATAGCAGTGTCATCTACAGACCCCCCATAACAGTGTCATCTACAGATCCCTCATAACAGTATCATCTACAAATCCCCCATAACAGTGTCATCTACAGATTCCCCATAACAGTGTCATCTACAGATCCCCCATAAGTGTCATCTACAGACCCCCCATAACAGTGTCACATACAGATCCCCCATAACAGTGTCATCTACAGATCCCTCATAACAGTGTCATCTACAGATCCCCCATAACAGTGTCATCTACAGATCCCTCATAACAGTGTCATCTACAGATCCCCCATAACAGTGTCATCTACAGATCCCCCATAACAGTATCATCTACAGACCCCCCATAACAGTGTCATCTACAGACCCCCCATAACAGTGTCACCTACAGATCCCTCATAACAGTGTCATCTACAGATCCCCCATAACAGTGTCATCTACAGATCCCCCATAACAGTGTCATCTACAGATCCCCCATAACAGCATCACCTACAGACCCCCCATAGCAGTGTCACCTACAGATCCTCCATAATGGCCCCTATACCCTTCCATACCTCACTTTGCAGCAGGTGCGCTTGCTTCGCCCATTGCAGCTTCAGATCTTCAGGTTCGGTCGTGTACTGGTGGAGGAGAACCTTGTAGTCCTGGTCGCTGGCTAAGGCTTGCGCCCTCTTGGCGTGCACCAGGTCCACCATGTCTGTGGGGAGATGATACTGCGAGTGGACTTGTTGGGAATCCCTCTTGTATTCCTGCTCGCTCTGTAACTTGGCGACGCGCAGACAGTGCAGGATGTTGGGGTCATCGAGGATGCTGCGAGCCCCGATGTGTTTCCCTCTGCCTGCGACGTAATCGTGTTTGTACTTATACTGTAAATAAGGAGAGATCAGCGATTGAGACGGACGCAGTCACATGACCACGCGGAAATGAGCAGCCATATTGTCTACTCACATCACTGGCTATAGACCCCGAGGACTTCGCAGTCTGGAACTGAAGAGCGTCCATTGTGAGCTTGTGACCGTGAGCGCGCGTATTGAGCCAAGACTCCCTGTATTTAATCTGTACAGAGAGGATACAAAATATCACACGTGTAATACAGAGAACCAACATGGCCGCCATTACCTGCAGTCCTATGTAACACCCGGTGCTGGGTACTCACGTCACTGATGTTGGCGGCGTTGAGTTTGGCTCTGACGTGCTCGGGCAGCTCCAGGACGGTGGTGTAATGGTGCAGGACGTCCTCGCTGGCCGCCTTGTACAGCCGCTGCGTAGTGGAGTAAATTATTGTAACAATGTAGCAAAAGGTTTGCACAAATCCGTTTTTCCCCATTTGATGTCCCAGAAATTCGGGTTGTGACAAATGAACCATATGGGGCCCTGACGAAGATCCCATCTGAGTTGCACATCACCAGAGGGGGGCGCTACACAAGGAATGCTCCAGTGGGGTGGTAAGCCCTAGCTATACATTATCACTACCTAAATCTAGGACACCCCTCTAAGCTTCATCTACCTCGGCCCTATGCAGATAGTGACACGGACTATGATGTCATCTGCTGTCGCTTACCTCATTGGTTATCTTGTTGCTGAACTTGGCGTGCAGGATGTCCAGGGAGTCGGCCACGGTCGTGTACTTCAGCTGGTGCGGCTGCTGGCGATATTTACTCTGTGGGAGGTAGATGAGAACCCTAAATCCTCCAGTGTATAATGGATGGGGGGGCTGATATTATATTACATATTATATACATACATCATAAAGGAACCCCCCTATCAGGCAAGTCACAGCCCTTCACCCCAAAAACAAAACCTTCCCCTCACATGAGGACACAGCTTTATAATTGGCTGATAACAGATAGTAATAGACTGACGTCTGACTATGGCTGCAGTGACACTAATGTCTGTTCCTCTGTTGCTCCTCCTGGCCATTACCTCACTGATCAGGTTTGTCGCTCTTTTGCGTTCCTCGATGTCCAGCGCTCCGGGGACGATGCAGCCGACGCCTCTCATAAAGTTCAGGTCGGATCGGTACAGGTTCTAGACAGAACAGAGCGGCCATTACTGAGCCAGGATCGTCTGTCAGCGACCACTGAGATCTACACAATGATGGCGGATAATACCACATGTGCGCCAAATACCTTGCCGCGCTGCTGAGTTACCGCCGTGTAGTATCGGCAGGTGTGATATTTTAGGGTGGTTACAATGTTGCAGTATGTGTTACATGTTATTCCATCCTATATTGTATGTGATACATCAGACGGTCATACAGGGGTCTGTTCACACCTGGAGGATGTTATGAAGGACGATGCGACTTTTTACATCGTTGCCGCCATTCTTATATAGAGTTTGGGAAGAAGTAAAAAGGCGACTGTTTTTGCAGCATTACCTCACTTTGCAGCTCGTACGCCTTCTTGGCCGTCCTGAGCCTGAGGTCGTCGGACATGGCGGTGTAGTGGTGCAGCAGGTGGCGGTAGTCCTGCTCACTGGCCAGGGTCTGCGCTCTGCGGGCGTGCACCAGGGTCACCATGTCCAGGGGCAGATGGAAGTGACATTTACTCTGCTCAAAGCCTTTCTTGTACTGGACCTGGAGAGACGCGAGATCATTAAAGGGGCGCACCGACCTCCGCGCCGCCACCATATATGCCATGTGCCAGACTGCGACAGCAGCGGGGAACAGCCGGGAAACCACAGCCATTATTACACTAGGGGGCAGTATAGAGCTACTTCCATATTGTACCAAATCTCACATATCAGTTCATGGGAAAGTTGGGTGACAACTCATTCAGCTTAAAGTCTGGCGCTGAAGTGATTGTCATGCAACTGTGTGGTTAATGTGCCGCATTACATCGCCATAGCAAGTCCATTTGATTATCAGGATTCTGGGAAAGCTGGGTCAAAACCTGAAGGAGCCAAATCTACACAGGAGACCACAGAGATGTGATGGGTGGTAATAAGGGGCCTATAGAGGGAGGAGGGGTCATTAGCGGCCCTATGGGGGGGGGGGGGTCCCATCAATGACCTCTCACCTCACTGGACAGAGACGAGGCGTGCACAGAGTGGGACAGGTTCAGGTCGTCCTCCAGTTTACGCAAACCGATCATTTTCCCTTTAGATTTTTCAAAATCCTCCTTATATTTATGCTGAAGAGAGAAAAACGGAAAGATAAAGGCGACTGTTATAACCCGAGAGATCACTATCGCGCTACAGGTCACTATTACACCTGAGCCCCAGTCACAGATCTCTTACATCACTGATAATTTCCCCCGATGACTTTGCAGCCTGGAATGGGATGGCGTCCAGTTTCAGCTTGTACCCGCCGTCACGTAGTCGGCTCCAGGACTCCTTGTACCGGGTCTGGGGGAAATAGTGACATTTCTTATACAGGGGGTCTCTGTGTGGTGGGCACAAGGTTTAATAGGAACTGCAAGATTTAAGCTGAATTCACATTGAGCGCAGGTTGGCCATTGCTGTTTCTCATTGAGTCCTGATGACTCCGCCCACTGAGTCTGTGAGTCCTGCTGACTCCGCCCACACAATGGCTGACTGCTCTTCTAGAAGTGTGTACACATGTAGCGCTATCAATCAC
Organism: Leptodactylus fuscus; assembly: GCF_031893055.1. Lineage (NCBI taxonomy): Eukaryota > Metazoa > Chordata > Amphibia > Anura > Leptodactylidae > Leptodactylus > Leptodactylus fuscus. The sequence continues at coordinate 1,510,956 of NC_134274.1, read as the reverse complement.
ACTATCCCATGTGACTAGTAACTTGTACACTTGGTGCCTGTACCCCTGTATCCTGTGCCCCTGTATCTTGTGCCAATGTATCTTGTGCCAATGTATCTTGTGCCCCTGAATCTTGTGCCCCTGTATCCTGTGCCCCTGTATCCTGTGCCCCTGTATCCCTGTACCTTTTGCCCCTGTACCCCTGTTCCCTGTGCCCCTGTACCCTATGCCCCTGTACCCCTGTATCCTGTGCCCCTGTATCTTGTGCCCCTGTATCCTGTGCCCCTGTATCTTGTGCCCCTGTATCTTGTGCCCCTGTATCCTGTGCCTCTGTATCCTGTACCCCTGTACCCTGTATCCTATGCCCCTGAATCTTGTGCCCCTGAATCTTGTGCCCCTGTATCCTGTGCCCCTGTATCCCTGTACCTTTTGCCCCTGTACCCTATGCCCCTGTATCCTGTGCTCCTGTACCCTGTTCCCCTGTATCCTGTACCCTATGCCTCTGTACCCTGTTCCCCTGTATCCTGTGCTCCTGTACCCTGTGCCCCTGTATCCTGTGCCCCTGTACCCTGTTCCCCTGTATCCTGTACCCTATGCCTCTGTACCCTGTACTCTGTGCCCCTGTACCCTGTATCCTGTGCCCCTGTATCCTGTGCCCCTGTATCCTGTGCCCCTGTACCCTGTGCCCCTGTGCCCCTGTACCCTGTTCCCCTGTACCCTATGCCCCTGTACCCTGTACCCTGTACTCTGTGCCCCTGTACCCTGTACCCTGTGCCCCTGTATCCTGTGCCCCTGTACCCTGTTCCCCTGTATCCTGTATCCTATGTCTCTGTATCCTGTGCCCCCCGTATCTATCCACTGTATACATATATACCCACCTCGCTGATGTTGAGGGCGTTGAGCTTGGCCTGCAGCAGTTCGGGCAGCTCGGCGGTGGCGGTGTACCGGTGCTTTATGTTCTCGCCCTGCTCCTTGTACTTACTCTGTCGATACAACAATCAGTATTACTTCTTAGGTGTTGTTATGCTCCAGTCACAGCCAGAACTGCAGTGTGAGCCCAGACAGGAGAGCAGCAGCTCTGGCTGGGACTGGAGTCTCTGACATTAGGAGTTCTATAGGATTTCCATCTTACATCTACGGCCTGGTTGTAGCTGATCTTGGCCTGGATCATCTCTGGAGAATCCTGGACGCTGGTGAAGCTGAGCGCGGAGGGCAACTGCCTGTACGACCTCTGCAGGAAAACCACAAGGGCAATTACAGGGTGACAATAAAGCTTTGGCAAATGGGCGGGAACCATGAGGTGACATAAGGGCGGAGTCAACCCAACTGACCTCACTTATCAGCTCCGCCGCTTTCTTCGCCTGCAGAACATCCAGCGATCCGGCGGTGATCCAGCCCACCCCCCTCATCCACTTCAGGTCCGACTTATACTGGTTCTGGAAGAAGAAGGCGAGAATAGAATCTGAGGAAAATTATACAAGAGGTCTGCAACAGTCAGCGGAGCTCACAAGGCGCAGCGCCCTGGAGGGGGGTCCTGGATGCTGTACGTGCTCTGGACCGATCACTGGTTGTACTCACATCGCTCTGCAGGTCATAGGCCTTCTTTGCCCATTGAACCTTCATGTCAGTCGGCAGGGCGCTGTACCGGTGAAGCATTGTCCTGTAGCCATGATCGGTGGCCAGGGCCTGTGCCATGAAGGCGTGTGCCATGTCTAGCATGTCCATGGACACGTGATACTTTGTCTTTGTGTCTTCAAATCCTTTCTTGTACTCGAGATCACTCTGCATTTTGGTCATCTGGAGAGAGTGGGATATCCTGGAGTCTTCCTCCGCCCGCTGGACCCCGATCAGCTTCCCCTTCGTCTTCTCGTATCCTTCCTTATACTTAATCTGCGGATAAGACAAATGAAGGAACGTTATGATATGTGATTACAATGAGGAGAGCGCCACCATCAGGAGGTCATGAGAAGACAGCGGAGGACCTTCCATAGGACCCTACCTAGGTGGCGCTCTATGATGCTGTATATATACTGTATACGGGATACTCTGTGAGCGGTGTCATCTGGGGTCAGAGCCCCGGTACTCACATCACTGGCGAGGTCACGTTTGGCTTTGGCGGTGAGGATGGACAACGAATCCAATGTCAGCTCAAATCCCTTCTCCTTCTGCTTCTCCCAACTGCTCTTATACAATTTCTGGACCGGACAATGTGTAATATATAGAAATGAGGGTTATTATATATATATATATATATATATATATATATATATATATATACTGTATGTGTATATTGGGGATTCTATGCACAGCAGTCTATAGTGCGCAGTCTGTCAGTCAGCAGTAGAGGGCGCCCCTGTATTGCCCCCGCTGCTGACTGGGGGGATCCTCTCACCTCGCTGAGGTTGGCCGCGTTGATTCGGGCTTGCAGGAAGACGGGCTCGTCGTTGTGTATGGTGTAATGGTGCAGCCGATCCTCCGTGCCCGACTTATAGACAATCTGCATCAGGATAGGGGAGCGTGTTAGTGACCCCATTATATGTGAGCAGCGCCCCCTTGTACTTGTAGGGTCCTGGCTGCATTGGTTAACCCTCAGCAGTCTGCCCCATCCTTCGTACTCACATCGCTCTGCAGCTCCTGACTCTTCTTGGCATGCCGGATCTGCGGGCTGTCGGCCACGCTGGTGAACTTCAGGGTGTCGGCTTTCTGGCGATACTTTTTCTGGAAAGGATTAGAAAATCGTTATGCTTTATCAATTTCTGGGAAAGCTGGGTGACAGGTGACATCCAGTCTGGTCACTCTCCCACAATGCTTCTCACCAAGCTTTTCCAAACCTCTGAATGGCATATTAACCATATGTATGCTGGATAAGAGAATAGGGGATGTGTGGCTACATAGATGAGCAGTTTTGCCATTCAGGCTCTCTGGAAAGCTGGGTGAGCCGCCACTGTTGGGTTTTCTTCCAGTCCTTTAGAGGGGGGTCTCACCTCGCTGACCAGCTCCCCGGCTTTCTTCGCTTGCTCTACATTCAGACTTCCCTCTGCCATCCATCCGACTCCCTTCATCCACGTTAGATCCGACTTGTACTGACGCTGCGAGGAGACAGGTAGAGCCGCCTTTATTTTCTTACGTTTAACCCTTCGTGCGGCCCTTATACATTCAGCAGTATTAAGGTGCAATGCCCTCTGAAATCTCAGAACCCCCAGTAACCATAAGCCCCCAAATCATCCTAAAATTACAAACGTGAAATCTGATCCTGGAAAAGCTGGGTGGCAGCCAATACAATTCCAGCTGTGATGGTGGTTGTCACATCTCTCCAGACTCTGCCACATCTCAGCCCAATTCAGCCCTCAATATCTTGGCATATTTTACATCAGGTGCCTAGGAAAGCTGGGTGACAACCCTTGTAGGAGCAGCAATGGCAAACAGACTGTCACTCAGCTTTCCCACAAATAGATGATGGGTGAATAACAGATATACGGAAGGAATTCTATACATAGAGAGGATATCCTGGAATAGTCCAGTGAATGTACAGACATTGCTACAATGTATCGCCTGTGATGTAAACATTCCGCACTCCGCACTGATACATTGTATCGAACAGTCAGGGCAGGAGACAGATCTGTGGCTGTGGTGTTAGGTCTCTGGTTCTAGTCTATGATGCTCCAGTTGTGGGGATGGTGAGGAGCAAAGTATACACAGCACACACACAAAGCTGCATCTACAGACTGGACGCCTGGTCATGTGACCTGTCTCACCTCATTCTGCAGGTCGTAGGCTTTCTTGGCCCACGTCACCTTCATGTCCTCGGGCAGCAGGGTGTACTCATGGAGCTTGGTGCGGTAGTCGTAGTCGCTGGCCAGTGCCTGCGCCTGTTTGGCGTGCGTGATGTTGACCATGTCCATCGGCAGGTGATACTGAGACTTCGACTCCTCGAATCCTTTCTTGTAGTTGATCTAGAAATGAACGATCTGTTCAGTATCAAATCACGTCTGAGTTATCACCCAGCTTTCCCAAGTTCCAAAGGGGATGACAAGTTCTGTAATGGCCGCCGTATGGGGCTGGTTGTGCCGTTCTCTTACCTCACTACTCAGCTTTCCCACTTGCAGAGAATGGAGGAGGCGGGAGTCGCTGGTCGCTGCTGCTTTTCCTTTGTTTTTCTCATATTCCTCTCTGTATTTGATCTGTAGGTGATAGAAAAGAGGAGATCAGGTCTTATGCTCTAGTCACAGCCAAAGCTGCATTCACACTTAGGAACATATAGGCTTCTGACATGTGTCTAGGTCTTTCTCACCATGTGACCCTCCGGTGGGCCAAGTTTTTGATCCAGCAAGAAAAACGGGACCCTCTACCAACTATGCCCCTTGGGGACCCGGCCTCGGTGCAGTATAGCTATGGCCCTTTAGGTCCCCGGCCTCAGTGCAGTGTAGCTACGGCCCTTTGGGTCTCTGGCATCAGTGCAGTATAGCTATGCCCCTTGGGTCCCCGCCCTCGGTGCAGTATAGCTACGGCCCTTTGGGTCTCTGGCATCAGTGCAGTATAGCTATGCCCCTTGGGGACCCGCCCTCGGTGCAGTATAGCTATGGCCCTTTAGGTCCCCGGCCTCGGTGCAGTATGTCTACGGCCCTTTAGGTCCCCGGCCTCAGTGCAGTGTAGCTACGGCCCTTTGGGTCTCTGGCATCAGTGCAGTATAGCTATGCCCCTTGGGGACCCGCCCTCGGTGCAGTATAGCTATGGCCCTTTAGGTCCCCGGCCTCGGTGCAGTATGGCTATGGCCCTTTGGGTCCCCGCCCTCGGTGCAGTATAGCTATGGCCCTTTAGGTCCCCGGCCTCGGTGCAGTATGGCTACGGCCCTTTGGGTCCCCGCCCTCGGTGCAGTATAGCTATGGCCCTTGGGGACCCAGCCTCGGTGCAGTATGTCTACGGCCCTTTAGGTCCCCGGCCTCAGTGTATTATAGCTATGGCCCTTTAGGTCCCCGGCCTCGGTGTATTATAGCTATGGCCCTTGGGGACCCAGCCTCGGTGCAGTATGTCTACGGCCCTTTAGGTCCCCGGCCTCGGTGTATTATAGCTATGGCCCTTTAGGTCCCCGGCCTCGGTGTATTATAGCTATGGCCCTTTAGGTCCCCGGCCTCGGTGTATTATAGCTATGGCCCTTTAGGTCCCCGGCCTCGGTGCACGCCCCGCTTACATCACTTGCGAGGTCCCTGGAGGCTTTAGCAGACATCATGCTCAGGTTGTCCAGACTCATCTCCACATTCTGCCCTTTGCTCTTCATCCATTCCTCCTTGTACTTGTTCTGTAAGGAAGAAGAATCGCATCAGCAATCATACAGGGGCCCGGCTGGTTTCATTGGGGGCCCGGCTGTTTTTCTTGGGGGCCCGGCTGGTTTCATTGGGGGCCTGGCTGCTACCCCTGGGGACCCTGACACCAGAACACAGGGCAGAGGATAATGGGGGTTATAGTAATTCCCCACATGGGATACATACACTAATAGGAGGGGGAATCCTTCACTGGATAACTAAGCAGATTTCAGATTCTGGAGCCCGGGAAAGTTGGGTGACTAACAAACCCATGATTGTGGCATATTGGATGTCATCCAGCTTTCCTAGAAACAGATCTTGTTCAATGATGGGATAATAATACTGGAGGTGGATCTGGATATTACTCGTCTCTACCTCACTATAGAGCGCGGCGTTCGCCTTCGCCTTCACTATTTCGGGGGCGTCCTGCGGCAGGGTGTACTGCGTCTTGGACTTCTCGTACTCCGCTCTGTAATTCAGCTGAAGAGACAGAACGCGGGTGAGATAATATCCAGGGAACCCGTCCTGACCCCAAAATACTCACAGCTGGTGTTGTTACAGTGTATTAGTGCAGACAGGACTTTGAGGGGTACACATATTAAACAGTGCCCAGATAATACTGCTACCTATATACAGTGCCCAGATAATACTGCTATATACAGTGCCCAGATAATACTGCTATATACAGTGCCCAGATAATACTGCTATATACAGTGCCCAGATAATACTGCTACCTATATACAGTGCCCAGATAATACTGCTATATACAGTGCCCAGATAATACTGCTACCTATATACAGTGCCCAGATAATACTGCTATATACAGTGCCCAGATAATACTGCTACCTATATACAGTGCCCAGATAATACTGCTATATACAGTGCCCAGATAATACTGCTATATACAGTGCCCAGATAATACTGCTACCTATATACAGTGCCCAGATAATACTGCTATATACAGTGCCCAGATAATACTGCTATATACAGTGCCCAGATAATACTGCTACCTATACAGAGTGCCCAGATAATACTGCTATATACAGTGCCCAGATAATACTGCTATATACAGTGCCCAGATAATACTGCTACCTATATACAGTGCCCAGATAATACTGCTATATACAGTGCCCAGATAATACTGCTATATACAGTGCCCAGATAATACTGCTATATACAGTGCCCAGATAATACTGCTACCTATATACAGTGCCCAGATAATACTGCTATATACAGTGCCCAGATAATACTGCTATATACAGTGCCCAGATAATACTGCTATATACAGTGCCCAGATAATACTGCTACCTATATACAGTGCCCAGATAATACTGCTATATACAGTGCCCAGATAATACTGCTATATACAGTGCCCAGATAATACTGCTACCTATATACAGTGCCCAGATAATACTGCTATATACAGTGCCCAGATAATACTGCTATATACAGTGCCCAGATAATACTGCTATATAGAGTGCCCAGATAATACTGCTACCTATATACAGTGCCCAGATAATACTGCTATATACAGTGCCCAGATAATACTGCTATATACAGTGCCCAGATAATACTGCTATATACAGTGCCCAGATAATACTGCTACCTATATACAGTGCCCAGATAATACTGCTATATACAGTGCCCAGATAATACTGCTATATACAGTGCCCAGATAATACTGCTACCTATATACAGTGCCCAGATAATACTGCTATATACAGTAGCCAGATAATACTGCTATATACAGTGCCCAGATAATACTGCTATATACAGTGCCCAGATAATACTGCTACCTATATACAGTGCCCAGATAATACTGCTATATACAGTGCCCAGATAATACTGCTATATACAGTGCCCAGATAATACTGCTACCTATATACAGTGCCCAGATAATACTGCTATATACAGTGCCCAGATAATACTGCTATATACAGTGCCCAGATAATACTGCTACCTATATACAGTGCCCAGATAATACTGCTACCTATATACAGTGCCCAGATAATACTGCTATATACAGTGCCCAGATAATACTGCTATATACAGTGCCCAGATAATACTGCTATATACAGTGCCCAGATAATACTGCTACCTATATACAGTGCCCAGATAATACTGCTATATACAGTGCCCAGATAATACTGCTATATACAGTGCCCAGATAATACTGCTACCTATATACAGTGCCCAGATAATACTGCTATATACAGTAGCCAGATAATACTGCTATATACAGTGCCCAGATAATACTGCTATATACAGTGCCCAGATAATACTGCTACCTATATACAGTGCCCAGATAATACTGCTATATACAGTGCCCAGATAATACTGCTATATACAGTGCCCAGATAATACTGCTACCTATATACAGTGCCCAGATAATACTGCTATATACAGTGCCCAGATAATACTGCTATATACAGTGCCCAGATAATACTGCTACCTATATACAGTGCCCAGATAATACTGCTACCTATATACAGTGCGCAGATAATACTGCTATATACAGTGCCCAGATAATACTGCTATATACAGTGCCCAGATAATACTGCTATATACAGTGCCCAGATAATACTGCTACCTATATACAGTGCCCAGATAATACTGCTATATACAGTGCCCAGATAATACTGCTATATACAGTGCCCAGATAATACTGCTACCTATATACAGTGCCCAGATAATACTGCTATATACAGTGCCCAGATAATACTGCTATATACAGTGCCCAGATAATACGATGCCAACTTACATCACTCAGCTGCTGGGCGTTAACCCTTGCTTGCACAATCTGCGGGGTGTCGGTGACAGAACTGAACTTCACCTTGTCAATGCTCTGCCGGTAATTTACCTACAGGGGATGGAAACAACAAAACTGCAGGACTGTCTGTGATCAGCACACACCTCTCCTGAAATACTCTGTACTGCTGGGGACCCTGCTCCTTCCACTTACGTCTTTTAGTGGCTCCAGTTTCTTTGTGGTCTGGTAAGATGGGGTGAGAGTGGCAGGATAGCAATATTCTTCATCTGCAGTGGTGGATTTGTCTGATTTGTAGGTGAGCTGCAGAACACAAGTAAAGAGAGATTCTATATAATGTGATATATATGGCACCACTAGGGGGAGCTCACTACATACAGAGTATACAGCCACCACTAGGGGGAGCTCACTGCATACAGAGTATAAAGCCACCACTAGGGGGAGATCACTGCATACAGATTATACAGTCACCACTAGGGGGAGCTCACTACATATAGATTATACAGTCACCACTAGGAGGAGCTCACTACATACAGATTATACAGTCACCACTAGGTGGAGCTCAATACATACAGAGTATACAGCCACCACTAGGGGGAGCTCACTACATACAGATTATACAGTCACCACTAGGGGGAGCTCACTACATACAGATTATACAGTCACCACTAGGGGGAGCTCACTACATACAGATTATACAGTCACCACTAGGGGGAGCTCACTACATACAGAGTATACAGTCACCACTAGGGGGAGCTCACTGCATACAGATTATACAGTCACCACTAGGGGGAGCTCAATACATACAGAGTATACAGCCACCACTAGGGGGAGCTCACTACATACAGATTATACAGTCACCACTAGGGGGAGCTCACTGCATACAGAGTATAAAGCCACCACTAGGGGGAGATCACTGCATACAGATTATACAGTCACCACTAGGAGGAGCTCACTACATACAGATTATACAGTCACCACTAGGGGGAGCTCAATACATACAGAGTATACAGCCACCACTAGGGGGAGCTCACTACATACAGATTATACAGTCACCACTAGGGGGAGCTCACTACATACAGATTATACAGTCACCACTAGGAGGAGCTCACTACATACAGATTATACAGTCACCACTAGGGGGAGCTCAATACATACAGAGTATACAGCCACCACTAGGGGGAGCTCACTACATACAGATTATACAGTCACCACTAGGGGGAGCTCACTACATACAGATTATACAGTCACCACTAGGAGGAGCTCACTACATACAGATTATACAGCCACCACTAGGGGGAGCTCAATACATACAGAGTATACAGTCACCACTAGGGGGAGCTCACTACATACAGATTATACAGCCAGCACTAGGGGGAGCTCACTACATACAGATTATACAGTCACCACTAGGGGGAGCTCACTACATACAGATTATACAGCCACCACTAGGGGGAGCTCACTACATACAGATTATACAGCCAGCACTAGGGGGAGCTCACTACATACAGATTATACAGTCACCACTAGGAGGAGCTTAGTACATACAGATTATACAGTCACCACTAGGGGGAGCTCACTACATACAGATTATACAGTCACCACTAGGAGGAGTTTAGTACATACAGATTATACAGTCACCACTAGGGGGAGCTCACTACATACAGATTATACAGTCACCACTAGGGGGAGCTCACTACATACAGATTATACAGTCACCACTAGGGGGAGCTCACTACATACAGAGTATACAGCCACCACTAGGGGGAGCTCACTACATACAGATTATACAGTCACCACTAGGAGGAGCTCACTACATACAGATTATACAGCCACCACTAGGGGGAGCTCACTACATACAGATTATACAGCCAGCACTAGGGGGAGCTCACTATATACAGATTATACAGTCACCACTAGGGGGCGCTCACTACATACAGATTATACAGCCAGCACTAGGGGGAGCTCACTATATACAGATTATACAGTCACCACTAGGGGGCGCTCACTACATACAGATTATACAGTCACCACTAGGGGGAGCTCACTACATACAGATTATACAGCCAGCACTAGGGGGAGCTCACTACATACAGATTATACAGTCACCACTAGAGGGAGCTCACTACATACAGATTATACAGTCACCACTAGGGGGAGCTCACTACATACAGATTATACAGTCACCACTAGGGGGAGCTCACTACATACAGATTATACAGTCACCACTAGGAGGAGCTCACTACATACAGATTATACAGTCACCACTAGGAGGAGCTTAGTACATACAGATTATACAGTCACCAGTAGGGGGAGCTCACTATATACAGATTATACAGTCACCACTAGGGGGAGCTCACTACATACAGATTATACAGCCAGCACTAGGGGGAGCTCACTATATACAGATTATACAGTCACCACTAGGAGGAGCTCACTACATACAGATTATACAGTCACCACTAGGGGGAGCTCACTACATACAGATTATACAGCCAGCACTAGGGGGAGCTCACTACATACAGAGTATACAGCCACCACTAGGAGGAGCTCACTACATACAGATTATACAGTCACCACTAGGAGGAGCTCACTACATACAGATTATACAGCCACCACTAGGGGGAGCTCACTACATACAGATTATACAGCCAGCACTAGGGGGAGCTCACTATATACAGATTATACAGTCACCACTAGGGGGCGCTCACTACATACAGATTATACAGCCAGCACTAGGGGGAGCTCACTATATACAGATTATACAGTCACCACTAGGGGGCGCTCACTACATACAGATTATACAGTCACCACTAGGGGGAGCTCACTACATACAGATTATACAGCCAGCACTAGGGGGAGCTCACTACATACAGATTATACAGTCACCACTAGAGGGAGCTCACTACATACAGATTATACAGTCACCACTAGGGGGAGCTCACTACATACAGATTATACAGTCACCACTAGGGGGAGCTCACTACATACAGATTATACAGTCACCACTAGGAGGAGCTCACTACATACAGATTATACAGTCACCACTAGGAGGAGCTTAGTACATACAGATTATACAGTCACCAGTAGGGGGAGCTCACTATATACAGATTATACAGTCACCACTAGGGGGAGCTCACTACATACAGATTATACAGCCAGCACTAGGGGGAGCTCACTATATACAGATTATACAGTCACCACTAGGGGGCGCTCACTACATAAATTCAGTTGCCTCTGTGAAGATCCAGAATACGCTTTAATATACCAAACCCTCAGTGCGCTCACATTGCTGGCGAGAGTCCCGGCCTTCATGGCGTGCAAAGTGCGGCGATCCATCCCGACTCCATCGTAATGTCCCTTCATCTGAGTCTGGTATTTTTCTTTATATTTTAGCTGAAAATAGGGGAAGAGGGAGGAAACTTATATATCCAATCACAGACAGAGCATATGTGACAATAGGGGGCGACATAAGTGACCACGTCCATCTATTATGACCTATAATACTTCCTTCTGTTGTGTGTATCTCCTTTCTATTCTACTCTTTGATACATTGTAGATTTGTGTATGAAGAGTTTGTAGTAAACACAGACGCGACTTGTCCCATTTCAACAAACTTTACATAATTCAATAGCACAAGTGGACTTGCAGAATAATCAGATTACACAGAAGTCTATGGAAAGGTAAAGGATCGGGAGTGAGAGAAGAAAGACCCAGCCACAGGCAGCCCGCTGGAGCTGATCAGGCACGGCAGCAGACAACCACCAAACTTATGTAGTCTGTCCCTATAGTTACATTATTATCTAATATTTTGTTACAACATGTCTGACAAAGCTCAGCGCGGACACTGTAGACACAAGACTGTAGGAGAATGTTAATAAGGACAATTTGTTTCTTTTTACTTTGATACATTGTTGGGTTGTTTCTTGGTTTTTGTGATGGATGAGCTGCAGCCGGCGGATGTCTGATACTGTTCCACAATCACTCAGCTCTCCCTGAGTATCACAAAGTGTAAAGATACCTGCTGAGCTTAGATACTACATAATAGAGATACCTGCTGAGATTAGATACTACATAGTAGAGATACCTGATGAGATTAGATACACTGTAGTAGAGATACCTGATGAGATTAGATACACTGTAGTAGAGATACCTGATGAGATTAGATACTACATAGTACAGATACCTGCTGAGATTAGATACTCCATAGCTAGAGATTATGGAAACAATGAGGAATTGTTGGCGAATTTTGCAGAACTTTCTATACTGTACAGAGTGACATTGATTGTCTGACCCTGGACTATCCCTTTAAGAGGTTTAGTCCTGACAGCACCCCTGGTGTCGGCTCCGGGGGCCCCGGGCTCTGCCGTCGCCTGTTAATGAGGTTTCATCTCCTCCGAGATATTTCATGTTAATTAGAATTATAAATCCAACCAAAGTCTCTGCGGGTAACATCAGGGTCGCCGTGTGCGCGGCGCCGGTAATACCAGGACGGGGGATCGGGCCCTGAGCTTATCAGTACTGAACACTGAGGGGCCGCTCCTGGGGGCCATGCTTACATCACTGGTGTACTTGGAGATCTTGTTGACGTTCTTGAATTGGGGCGTCTCGCAGTAGTTGATGCTGTGGCCCTTACTCTGCTCCAAGTCCTTCTTATATCCCACCTGGAAGACACAGAGATGAGGGTACAGGGGCCGAGGATTCGGGGGGCAGAGACCCTGCGCTGCCTGCTGATGATTACTATCAGGTGCCCCAGGATCCAGACTCACCTCACTGACCAGCTTATTCACACTCTGCGCTTGTTTCAGGGTCAGGTTGTCGTCGGCGGTCAGGGTGTGATACTGCGCAGCGCCGCGCATCTTCGAGAGGTCCTTCTTATACTTAATCTGGAATATGAGAAGGGTTTAGGGGATGTACAGAAATACATTTACCAATTGCACATGCACACATACATACATACTGTCCTCCATATACATACATTATACATACATACATCCATACACCTGTCCTCTATATACATACATCAGTCACAGATCAGCCATACATACTGTCCTCCATATACATTATACATACATACACCTGTACTCCATACACATACATACACCTGTCCTCCATATACATACATACACCTGTCCTCCATATACATACATCATACATACATTATACATACATCATCCATACACCTGTCCTCCATATACATACATCAGTCACAGATCAGTCATACACTTGTCCTCCATATACATACATCATACATTCATACATACACCTGTCCTCCATATACATACATCAGTCACAGATCAGTCATACATACTGTCCTCCATATACATTATACATACATACACCTGTCCTCCATATACATACATCAGTCACAGATCAGTCATACATACTGTCCTCCATATACATTATACATACATACACCTGTACTCCATATACATACATCAGTCACAGATCAGTCATACACTTGTCCTCCATATACATTATACATACATACACCTGTACTCCATATACATACATCAGTCACAGATCAGTCATACACTTGTCCTCCATATACATACATCAGTCACAGATCAGTCATACATACTGTCCTCCATATACATTATACATACATACACCTGTCCTCCATATACATACATCAGTCACAGATCAGTCATACATACTGTCCTCCATATACATTATACATACATACACCTGTACTCCATACACATACATACACCTGTCCTCCATATACATACATCATACATACATTATACATACATCATCCATACACCTGTCCTCCATATACATACATCAGTCACAGATCAGTCATACACTTGTCCTCCATATACATACATCATACATTCATACATACACCTGTCCTCCATATACATACATCAGTCACAGATCAGTCATACATACTGTCCTCCATATACATTATTCATAGACTTCTATACTCTCCTTCTATAACAAGGATACACACCACTTTCCCGTACTCGGCTACTCACATCACTGGCCATGTCATTTGCCTTTTTGGCGTGCAGATAGGCGGGGGTGATCATTGCTGGGAAGCTGCCCTTCCCTCTGTACTCCTCCTCCTCATCCTCCTCATAGTCCTGCCCCAAAAAGACGAATCCTCATCATCAAAGAAGTAATGTCACAATGTCTACAAGACGGAGCCAACCTGAGACGTAACACAGTCCCTAATCTGACTTACCTGTGGAGCGCACCTGTATCACTGGATCAGACCACCCTTCTGTCCTTGCATGTAAAGTATGTGCCCCCCTGCCCTTATTATTGCAAATCTGACAATGGATATACACGAGAGAAGTGACACATGGGATATATATATACACATACAGGATCCATATACTGGGCCAATGAGAGACGTTACATTCCCTGTCCTGGGGTGACAGTCTGGTGCACGTGTAGTGACTGTCCTCTCTGCACCGGTCTCGTACCTGGCTCATCTGCTCGCCACTCTGCTGCCTGCTGGAGGTCACATCCGTTGCGCTCGCTTTCCCCTTCATCTCCCTCTGATACCGCTGGTGATATTTTACCTGCCAGAGACAACATGACATTACACCGCACTACTCCGCACACCTATAGATCCTATATGTTACCACACTTGTATACATTGTATCCTGTCCAGCAGGTGCTCGTGTTTCATCCCCAGGACCCAGAACATTGGGGGACCCTCCCCCTGAATGATCTTTAGGGGCTTTGTGCTGTGATACCAGGGAGAGCGCTCGGAGCATTAAGGATCTATACAGTGGCGCCTCTATAGGTGCTGGCGCTATCGGATTGTTTCCTTTGCCCTGTGTCACGTCACCTGTAACCCCAGCACCAACACCAGCCACACAGTATATAGTATGATACAATCCTGCCCTTCTATAGCCTACAAATGACATGAGAACTTACATCACTGGCCAACTCATTAGCCTTCTTAGCAATCTGGTAGCCCGGAGTGATCAGTGCCGGGAAGCTGCCCTTCCCCGCCTGCTCCTCGTAGTCTTCTGTGTATTTTATCTTTGAGAAAAAAAATTAAGAGATATCAGAGGAAGCCATTGTGGATCTGTGGGGTACAGGGGTGTGGGGGAGGGTACTTACATCACTGTGGCGCTGTCCCGAAGACTTGGCATGTAATATATCCTTTGTGTCCACCACACTGGTATACTGGGACAACCCGCTCATCGTGCCCGCGCTTGTATTCCACCTGACATGTAGGGACATATATAATAAGTCATAGAAACCTTATATACAGGGATGGTGGGGAATAAGTCTCTGCACTGTCCTGTATATAAGGGGGCACTTACATCACTGCGTGTACAGGTCATGGGGGCACTTATATGGGGGGGGGCACTTACATCACTGCGTGTACAGGTCATGGGGGGCACTTATATGGGGGGGGCACTTACATCACTGCGTGTACAGGTCATGGGGGCACTTATATGGGGGGGGGCACTTACATCACTGCGTGTACAGGTCATGGGGGCACTTATATGGGGGGGGGGCACTTACATCACTGCGTGTACAGGTCATGGGGGCACTTATATGGGGGGGGGGCACTTACATCACTGCGTGTACAGGTCATGGGGGCACTTATATGGGGGGGGGCACTTACATCACTGCATGTACAGGTCATGGGGGGCACTTATATGGGGGGGCACTTACATCACTGTGTGTACAGATCATGGGGGGCACTTATATGGAGGGGGGCACTTACATCACTGTGTGTACAGATCATGGGGGCACTTATATGGGGGGCACTTACATCACTGTGTGTACAGGTCATGGGGGCACTTATATGGGGGGGGGCACTTACATCACTGCATGTACAGGTCATGGGGGCACTTATATGGGGGGCACTTACATCACTGTGTGTACAGATCATGGGGGGCACTTATATGGGGGG
Organism: Leptodactylus fuscus; assembly: GCF_031893055.1. NCBI lineage: Eukaryota > Metazoa > Chordata > Amphibia > Anura > Leptodactylidae > Leptodactylus > Leptodactylus fuscus. Next base: position 1,495,022 of record NC_134274.1, on the reverse strand, counting down.
GGCACTTACATCACTGCATGTACAGGTCATGGGGGGCACTTATATGGGGGCACTTACATCACTGTGTGTACAGGTCATGGGGGGCACTTATATGGGGGGAGCACTTACATTGCTGTGTACAGGTCATGGGGGGCACTTATATGGGGGGCACTTACATCACTGTGTGTACAGGTCATGGGGGGCACTTATATGGGGGGGGCACTTACATCACTGCATGTACAGGTCATGGGGGCACTTATATGGGGGGCACTTACATCACTGCGTGTATAGGTCATGGGGGGCATTTATAATGGGGGGGCACTTACATCACTATGTGTACAGGTCATGGGGGCACTTATATGGGGGGAGCACTTACATCACTGCATGTACAGGTCATGGGGGGCACTTATATGGGGGGCACTTACATCACTGCGTGTACAGGTCATGGGGGGCATTTATATGGGGGGGCACTTACATCACTATGTGTACAGGTCATGGGGGGCACTTATATGGGGGGAGCACTTACATTGCTGTGTACAGGTCATGGGGGGCACTGATATGGGGGGGGCACTTACATCACTATGTGTACAGGTCATGGGGGGCACTTATATTGGGGGGCACTTACATCACTGTGTATACAGGTCATGGGGGGCACTTATATGGGGGGGGGCACTTACATTGCTGGCCAGCTGAGCCGCTTTCCTTGCTGTCTGATAGGCGGGGGTGATCATGGCCGGGAAGCTTCCTTTCCTGCTCTGCTCCTCGTATTCCTCTGTATACTCTACCTGGCAGCAGATCGGACATACATTGTAATGTCATTGATACAAGTAAATAGCAAGTCCCTGATAGACCCTACACATCGCTCAGGGGTGATCAGTATCAACAATCATGTACAATATGACCAAGGGTATAGTATGACAGGGGTACAGTATGACAGGAGTACAGTATGACAGGGGTACAGTATGACCAGGGTACAGTATGACAGGAGTACAGTATGACAGGGGTACAGTATGACCAGGGTACAGTATGACCGGGCTACAGTATGACAGGAGTACAGTATGACCAGGGTACAGTATGACAGGAGTACAGTATGACAGGGGTACAGTATGACCAGGGTACAGTATGACCAGGGTACAGTATGACAGGAGTACAGTATGACAGGGGTACAGTATGACCAGGGTACAGTATGACCGGGCTACAGTATGACCGGGGTACAGTATGACAGGAGTACAGTATGACAGGGGTACAGTATGACAGGGGTACAGTATGACAGGGGTACAGTATGACCGGGGTACAGTATGATCAGTGCAGTATGACAGGGGTACAGTATGACCAGGGTACAGTATGACCGGGGTACAATATGACCGGGGTACAGTATGACCGGGGTACAATATGACCGGGGTACAGTATGACCAGGGTACAGTATGACAGGAGTACAGTATGACCGGGGTACAGTATGACCGGGGTACAGTATGACCGGGGTACAGTATGACCGGGGTACAGTATGACCGGAGTACAGTATGACAGGGGTACAGTATGACAGGGGTACAGTATGACAGGAGTACAGTATGACAGGGGTACAGTATGATCAGTGCAGTATGACAGGGGTACAGTATGACAGGGGTACAGTATGATCAGTACAGTATGACAGGGGTACAGTATGATCAGTGCAGTATGACAGGGGTACAGTATGACAGGGGTACAGTATGATCAGTACAGTATGACAGGGGTACAGTATGACAGGGGTACAGTATGATCAGTACAGTATGACAGGGGTACAGTATGACAGGGGTACAGTATGATCAGTACAGTATGACAGGGGTACAGTATGATCAGTACAGTATGATCAGTACAGTATGACAGGGGTACAGTATGATCGGACTCCTTAGACTTGGGGTGACGTCTCTACGTTTTCTGAGGGTCTTACGTTATTCATCGTCTTCTGCACCTGCTCGATACGAACCATGTCGGGGTCTACGTTAGACAGCCAGGCTTTACCCTCCTCATAGGCTTTCTGGGAAAAGAATCATTAGAGGTGAGATCTGCCCCAATGCCCTCCAGCCCCTCCCCCATGATGTACCGCCCCAATGCCCCCAGCCCCTCCCCCCCACAATGTACCGCCCCAATGCCCCCAGCCCCCCCCCCACAATGTACCGCCCCAATGCCCCCAGCCCCTCCCCCCCACAATGTACCGCCCCAATGCCCCCAGCCCCTCCCCCCCACGATGTACCGCCCCAATGCCCCCAGCCCCTCCCCCCTATGATGTACCGCCCCAATGCCCCCAGCCCCTCCCCCCTATGATGTACCGCCCCAATGCCCCCAGCCCCTCCCCCCTATGATGTACCGCCCCAATGCCCTCCAGCCCCTCCCCCATGATGTACCGCCCCAATGCCCCCAGCCCCTCCCCCCTATGATGTACCGCCCCAATGCCCCCAGCCCCTCCCCCCTATGATGTACCGCCCCAATGCCCTCCAGCCCCTCCCCCATGATGTACCGCCCCAATGCCCCCAGCCCCTCCCCCCCACGATGTACCGCCCCAATGCCCCCAGCCCCTCCCCCCCACGATGTACCGCCCCAATGCCCCCAGCCCCTCCCCCCTATGATGTACCGCCCCAATGCCCCCAGCCCCTCCCCCCTATGATGTACCGCCCCAATGCCCTCCAGCCCCTCCCCCATGATGTACCGCCCCAATGCCCCCAGCCCCTCCCCCCCACAATGTACCGCCCCAATGCCCCCAGCCCCTCCCCCCCACAATGTACCGCCCCAATGCCCCCCAGCCCCTCCCCCCTATGATGTACCGCCCCAATGCCCCCAGCCCCTCCCCCCCACAATGTACCGCCCCAATGCCCCCAGCCCCTCCCCCCCACAATGTACCGCCCCAATGCCCCCAGCCCCTCCCCCCCACAATGTACCGCCCCAATGCCCCCCAGCCCCTCCCCCCTATGATGTACCGCCCCAGCGCGCCATACCTGCTGCATCACATGATCTGCCTTGTAGTTCTGATCCCGCTCCAGGCCTTTCATGTCCCAGTGAAAAACTGACTTGTATCTCTCTCCGTCCTCCCGATACTTAATCTATAGCGAGAAAGTAACAATGTCACAATGTGTTACTATGTATCAGTGCAGAGGTCGCTTCAATGCTGAGGGTTTGTTACTATATATCAGTGCAGAGGTCGCTTCATTGCTGAGGGTTTGTTACACTGTATCAGTGCAGAGGTCGCTTCATTGCTGAGGGTTTGTTACTATATATCAGTGCAGAGGTCGCTTCATTGCTAAGGGTTTGTTACACTGTATCAGTGCAGAGGTCGCTTCATTGCTGAGGGTTTGTTTACAATGTATCAGTGCAGAGGTCGCTTCATTGCTGAGGGTTTGTTACACTGTATCAGTGCAGAGGTCGCCTCATTGCTGAGGGTTTGTTACACTGTATCAGTGCAGAGGTCGCCTCATTGCTGAGGGTTTGTTACACTGTATCAGTGCAGAGGTCGCCTCATTGCTGAGGGTTTGTTACACTGTATCAGTGCAGAGGTCGCCTTATTGCTGAGGGTTTGTTACACTGTATCAGTGCAGAGGTCGCCTCATTGCTGAGGGTTTGTTACACTGTATCAGTGCAGAGGTCACCTCATTGCTGAGGGTTTGTTACACTGTATCAGTGCAGAGGTCGCCTCATTGCTGAGGGTTTGTTACACTGTATCAGTGCAGAGGTCGCCTCATTGCTGAGGGTTTGTTACACTGTATCAGTGCAGAGATCGCTTCATTGCTGAGGGTTTGTTACAATGTATCAGTGCAGAGGTCGCTTCATTGCTGAGGGTTAGTTACACTGTATCAGTGCAGAGATCGCTTCATTGCTGAGGGTTTGTTACAATGTATCAGTGCAGAGGTCGCTTCATTGCTGAGGGTTTGTTACACTGTATCAGTGCAGAGGTCGCTTCATTGCTGAGGGTTTGTTACAATGTATCAGTGCAGAGGTCACTTCATTGCTGAGGGTTTGTTACACTGTATCAGTGCAGAGGTTACTTCATTGCTGAGGGTTTGTTACACTGTATCAGTGCAGAGGTCGCTTCATTGCTGAGGGTTTGTTACAATGTATCAGTGACTAATGACTTGTAATCGCCTCTAAGTCACACATGCGGTATTTTTGCGCTTTTCGCCTTATACTGACACTTAGGTCTCCGCCTGTGACGAGCCTGACGGCGATCCTGACCGTAAACATGATAAGTCGCTGTTCAGATGATGAATGACGGCAACAGCCGCTCAGTGCAAGGAAGGAAACATATAATATCCGTAAATAACCACTCTCAGGTCACAGCCAAGTCCCCAAAATAGAGCGGAATACCACAGAAGATTCCAGAACCACCGGGTGGACGCGGAGCCCTGCGCTTTATTGTCATATCTGACTTACATGCAGCTGTCATGGCAAACACCGGGGTCACAGGAGACGTCTGGTATGTGGCCAACGTGTAAAGTATGGCGCAAACCGCGCACAATGCACTACGTCTACTGTCAGGGACTGTCATAGTCTTCTTCCAGGATGTTTCCTAGTGTAATCTGGTTCTGGGAAAGCTGAGTGACTATCTATAGGCTGCCATGAAAGCACATGAACAAGAATATAGGACTGGTGACTCAGATCAAGGGAGGAAACCTTATATATTATCCTTTACAAAACAGACCTCCTGGAGCTGCAATACTAGACACCGCCATGGACAGGAGTGGCGCTGTGTCTGCAAAAACAGCAGATCCGGGGTTTGACATCCTCTAAATTCAGTGTAAAATATAACCACAATACCAGAGATGGCCACTAGGGGATGTCACGTGCATCGTACTGTGAGATTTGTTCACTCCACTGGTCAGGAGTCGCATATACCACAGGCGGGAAACCATCACCTATCGTAGAACTACACAGCCCAGCATGGCGGTCACCTGTGCACTCACCTCACTGAACGTCTCCGACTGTTTCTTCACGTGGATATTGACAGGCGTCTCGTAAACACTGGTGAAGGTGTTAATTTTAGGATTGTGCCTGAAGAAGAAAAGAAAAAGATCCTTCTAGGAACAAATAATGCGCAGAAGCAGAAAGTCTACAGTGAGCGCCCCCTAGTGGAGGGGTCATCATGGAACTATCTGGAGGACACTACATGTATGAGAAGATAACCTGACCACAATAAGGACATCATGGAACTATCTGGAGGACACTACATGTATGAGAAGATAACCTGACCACAATAAGGACATCATGGCTGGTTATCAGGAGGACACTACATGTATGAGAAGATAACCCGACCACAATAAGGACATCATGGCTGGTTATCAGGAGGACACTACATGTATGAGAAGATAACCCGACCACAATAAGGACATCATGGCTGGTTATCAGGAGAACACTACATGTATGAGAAGATAACCTGACCACAATAAGGACATCATGGCTGGTTATCAGGAGGACATTACATGTATGAGAAGATAACCTGACCACAATAAGGACATCATGGCTGGTTATCAGGAGGACACTACATGTATGAGAAGATAACCTGACCACAATAAGGACATCATGGCTGGTTATCAGGAGAGGACACTACATGTATGAGAAGATAACCTGACCACAATAAGGACATCATGGCTGGTTATCAGGAGGACACTACATGTATGAGAAGATAACCCGGCCACAATAAGGACATCATGGCAGGTTATCAGGAGGACACTACATGTATGAGAAGATAACCCGGCCACAATAAGGACATCATGACTGGTTATCAGGAGGACACTACATGTATGAGAAGATAACCCGGCCACAATAAGGACATCATGGCTGGTTATCAGGAGGACACTACATGTATGAGAAGATAACCCGGCCACAATAAGGACATCATGGCAGGTTATCAGGAGGACACTACATGTATGAGAAGATAACCCGGCCACAATAAGGACATCATGACTGGTTATCAGGAGGACACTACATGTATGAGAAGATAACCTGACCACAATAAGGACATCATGGCTGGTTATCAGGAGGAGACTACATGTATGAGAAGATAACCTGACCACAATAAGGACATCATGGCTGGTTATCAGGAGGACACTACATGTATGAGAAGATAACCCGACCACAATAAGGACATCATGGCTGGTTATCAGGAGGAGACTACATGTATGAGAAGATAACCTGACCACAATAAGGACATCATGGCTGGTTATCAGGAGGACACTACATGTATGAGAAGATAACCTGACCACAATAAGGACATCATGGCTGGTTATCAGGAGGACACTACATGTATGAGAAGATAACCCGACCACAATAAGGACATCATGGCTGGTTATCAGGAGGACACTACATGTATGAGAAGATAACCTGACCACAATAAGGACATCATGGCTGGTTATCAGGAGGACACTACATGTATGAGAAGATAACCTGACCACAATAAGGCCCTGACTAATTCACATTCACAAGTTCTAGCTAAATTTGAGCATCCATTTTTTTTTTCTCCTTTAATGCAAATGACCACAAACCCCTCCCCATTTGGGGTCTGGCTCAGGGGCAGCCCTAATATTTGCCTCCGCCCCTGATACTTACGCCTGGCAGAACGGCTTCTTCTGGAAACTGACAAAGTTATTGACGGTCAGGATCATCTTGCAGACCTCACAGTGGAAACAAGCCTTGTGCCAGGTCTGAAAGGAGAGAATCAGAATTTGTGAGATGTCTACAGACTGCCCCGCCCCCGAGGTACAGAAGGGGTTCCCGGGGTCACAACATGGAGCGGGGATATTCATTGATGCAATCACTAGTGCCAAACCCTGCCACAGACCCCCGACCCATCACATCCTGACTGCACCGAATAACATAAGTACATTGCTGATTGTTATACTGGCGACTCGCTGGACACCTGCAGGAACGCAACAGATGAACGCCTCCGGAAATATGAGACCAGGACACGATGTGACTACACACAAATCCTCCAAGTGATAGAAGAGGAACGCCAAGACTTTCTAAGAAGCTCCGAGAAACCGGAACACAAGAAACCCAAGTACAAGGATCAGCGATACAAACAAAGATCATTATATACCCAGGTTATACCGGCTGTACATATAGAATTGTATACAGTATATACCCAGGTTATACTGGCTGTACATATATAATTATATACAGTATATACCCAGGTTATACCGGCTGTACATATATAATTATATACAGGAGATACCCAGGCTATACCGGCTGTACATATATAATTATATACAGTATATACCCAGGCTATACCGGCTGTACATATATAATTATATACAGTATATACCCAGGTTATACCAGCTGTACATATATAATTATATACAGTATATACCCAGGTTATACCGGCTGTACATATAGAATTATATACAGTATATACCCAGGTTATACCGGCTGTACATATAGAATTATATACAGTATATACCCAGGTTATACCGGCTGTACATATAGAATTATATACAGTATATACCCAGGTTATACCGGCTGTTCATATATAATTATATACAGTATATACCCAGGTTATACCCGCTGTACATATAGAATTATATACAGTATATACCCAGGTTATACCCGCTGTACATATAGAATTATATACAGTATATACCCAGGTTATACCGGCTGTTCATATATAATTATATACAGTATATACCCAGGTTATACCGGCTGTACACATATAATTATATACAGTATATACCCAGGTTATACCGGCTGTACATATAGAATTATATACAGTATATACCCAGGTTATACCGGCTGTACATATAGAATTATATACAGTATATAAATATATATGTACAGCTGGTATAACCTGGGTATATACTGTACTGTGACATCACTGTGTGTATTATCTCTGTACTGTGACATCACTGTGTGTATTATCTCTGTACTGTGACATCACTGTGTGTATTATCCTGTACTGTGACATCACTGTGTGTAGTATCTCTGTACTGTGACATCACTGTGTGTATTATCTCTGTACTGTGACATCACTGTGTGTATTATCCTGTACTGTGACATCACTGTGTGTATTATCCTGTACTGTGACATCACTGTGTGTATTATCTCTGTACTGTGACATCACTGTGTGTATTATCTCTGTACTGTGACATCACTGTGTATTATCCTGTACTGTGACATCACTGTGTGTATTATCTCTATACTGTGACATCACTGTGTGTATTATCTCTGTACTGTGACATCACTGTGTATTATCCCTGTACTGTGACATCACTGTGTGTATTATCTCTGTACTGTGACATCACTGTGTGTATTATCTCTGTACTGTGACATCACTGTGTGTATTATCTCTGTACTGTGACATCGCTGTGTGTATTATCTCTGTACTGTGACATCACTGTGTGTATTATCCTGTACTGTGACATCACTGTGTGTATTATCCTGTACTGTGACATCACTGTGTGTATTATCTCTGTACTGTGACATCACTGTGTGTATTATCCTGTACTGTGACATCACTGTGTGTATTATCCTGTACTGTGACATCACTGTGTGTATTATCTCTGTACTGTGACATCACTGTGTGTATTATCTCTGTACTGTGACATCACTGTGTATTATCCTGTACTGTGACATCACTGTGTGTATTATCTCTGTACTGTGACATCACTGTGTGTATTATCTCTGTACTGTGACATCACTGTGTATTATCCCTGTACTGTGACATCACTGTGTGTATTATCTCTGTACTGTGACATCACTGTGTGTATTATCCTGTACTGTGACATCACTGTGTGTATTCTCCTGTACTATGACATCACTGTGTGTATTATCTCTGTACTGTGACATCACTGTGTGTATTATCCTGTACTGTGACATCACTGTGTGTATTATCCTGTACTGTGACATCACTGTGTGTATTATCCTGTACTGTGACATCACTGTGTGCATTATCCTGTACTCTGACATCACTGTGTGTATTATCCTGTACTGTGACATCACTGTGTGTATTATCTCTGTACTGTGACATCACTGTGTGTATTATCTCTGTACTGTGACATCACTGTGTGTATTATCCTGTACTGTGACATCACTGTGTGTATTATCTCTGTACTGTGACATCACTGTGTGTATTATCCCTTCACTGTGACATCACTGTGTGTATTATCTCTGTACTGTGACATCACTGTGTGTATTATCCCTGTACTGTGACATCACTGTGTGTATTACCCTAAACTGTGACATCACTGTGTGTATTATCCCTGTACTGTGACATCACTGTGTGTATTATCCCTGTACGGTTACATCACTGTGTGTATTATCTCTGTACTGTGACATCACTGTGTGTATTCTCTTGTACTGTGACATCACTGTGTGTATTATCTCTGTACTGTGACATCACTGTGTGTATTATCCTGTACTGTGACATCACTGTGTGTATTATCTCTGTACTGTGACATCACTGTGTGTATTATCTCTGTACTGTGACATCACTGTGTGTATTATCCTGTACTGTGACATCACTGTGTGTATTATCTCTGTACTGTGACATCACTGTGTGTATTATCCTGTACTGTGACATCACTGTGTGTATTATCTCTGTACTGTGACATCACTGTGTGTATTATCTCTGTACTGTGACATCACTGTGTGTATTATCTCTGTACTGTGACATCACTGTGTGTATTATCTCTGTACTGTGACATCACTGTGTGTATTATCCTGTACTGTGACATCACTGTGTGTATTATCCTGTACTGTGACATCACTGTGTGTATTATCCCTGTACTGTGACATCACTGTGTGTATTATCCTGTACTGTGACATCACTGTGTGTATTATCTCTGTACTGTGACATCACTGTGTGTATTATCCTGTACTGTGACATCACTGTGTATTATCTCTGTACTGTGACATCACTGTGTGTATTATCTCTGTACTGTGACATCACTGTGTGTATTATCCTGTACTGTGACATCACTGTGTGTATTATCCTGTACTGTGACATCACTGTGTGTATTATCCTGTACTGTGACATCACTGTGTGTATTATCCTGTACTGTGACATCACTGTGTGTATTATCCTGTACTGTGACATCACTGTGTGTATTATCTCTGTACTGTGACATCACTGTGTGTATTATCTCTGTACTGTGACATCACTGTGTGTTTTATCCTGTACTGTGACATCACTGTGTGTATTATCCTGTACTGTGACATCACTGTGTGTATTATCTCTGTACTGTGACATCACTGTGTGTATTATCTCTGTACTGTGACATCACTGTGTATTATCCTGTACTGTGACATCACTGTGTGTATTATCTCTGTACTGTGACATCACTGTGTGTATTATCTCTGTACTGTGACATCACTGTGTATTATCCCTGTACTGTGACATCACTGTGTGTATTATCTCTGTACTGTGACATCACTGTGTGTATTATCCTGTACTGTGACATCACTGTGTGTATTCTCCTGTACTATGACATCACTGTGTGTATTATCTCTGTACTGTGACATCACTGTGTGTATTATCCTGTACTGTGACATCACTGTGTGTATTATCCTGTACTGTGACATCACTGTGTGTATTATCCTGTACTGTGACATCACTGTGTGCATTATCCTGTACTCTGACATCACTGTGTGTATTATCCTGTACTGTGACATCACTGTGTGTATTATCTCTGTACTGTGACATCACTGTGTGTATTATCTCTGTACTGTGACATCACTGTGTGTATTATCCCTTCACTGTGACATCACTGTGTGTATTATCTCTGTACTGTGACATCACTGTGTGTATTATCCCTGTACTGTGACATCACTGTGTGTATTACCCTAAACTGTGACATCACTGTGTGTATTATCCCTGTACTGTGACATCACTGTGTGTATTATCCCTGTACGGTTACATCACTGTGTGTATTATCTCTGTACTGTGACATCACTGTGTGTATTCTCTTGTACTGTGACATCACTGTGTGTATTATCCCTGTACGGTTACATCACTGTGTGTATTATCTCTGTACTGTGACATCACTGTGTGTATTATCCTGTACTGTGACATCACTGTGTGTATTATCCTGTACTGTGACATCACTGTGTGTATTATCCTGTACTGTGACATCACTGTGTGTATTCTCCTTGTATATACACTTTATGAAGCTGCTGCTTACACTTTTCCCTTAGTTTCTTGTGTTCCTGATGACAGACTTAGATACAACATCTCAGCAGACAGTATCACACCTGACATCTCCTCTGACTCTCTCTCTGTATATATATACTGTATATATGTGTATACACCCAGTATAATCCCCAGTATATTACAATCACAGTATATAGAATATTACACTCACCTGATCTATACAGTTGATCTTCTCAGCCGGGTACACGCCATACCCACAGCGGGCACAGGGCACAACGTTCATTGTGAAATCCTCAATCCAATCTATCCAGTATTCGTAGTATGTGTCGGTGTAGGCGCTGCAGGTGGAGCAGACTGTATTGCACAGACCACAGCTGACCCCCACTCACATGGACGTCCCGCTCTCAGCTATGACCTTATTACAGAGTCAGATGTGGCTGCTATGAGGAGGCTATTTATGTCCAGAAGTGACGATGTGGGGGTCTCATTTATAGGGGGAGGACTGGGCGACGTATGGGTGACAGGCCTGACTAAAAAGGAGAGTGAAGTCACACAGGAACTTAAAGGAACAAGTGCAATGACTGAGCCGGCCTGTAATAACATTATTATAGCTCAGCCCGAGGAATAAGACGGTAAAAATAATCCCAATCTCACAGCAATGAGATCACAAGTTATATCTTATATCTATATGTAGTTATACCTGTCCTAGAAAAGGTGGGTGACCTGGGGTACCCAGCTCTCCTACAGCCCTGAAAGGAAAATCTGCTAAGTATTGTAGACACATTACTCCTACCTCTGTATTATTCTATATATTACACTCCTGTACTGAGCCTGAGTTATATCCTGTATTATACTCCAGAGCTGCGCTCACTATTCTGCTGGTCACTGTGTACATACATTACATTACTTATCCTGTATTATACTCCAGAGCTGCGCTCACTATTCTGCTGGTGCAGTCACTGTGTACATACATGACATTACTTATCCTGTATTATACCCCAGAGCTGCGCTCACTATTCTGCTGGTACAGTCACTGTGTACATACATTACATTACTTATCCTGTATTATACTCCAGAGCTGCGCTCACTATTCTGCTGGTTCAGTCACTGTGTACATACATTACATTACTTATCCTGTATTATACTCCAGAGCTGCGCTCACTATTCTGCTGGTACAGTCACTGTGTACATACATTACATTACTTATCCTGTATTATACTCCAGAGCTGCGCTCACTATTCTGCTGGTCACTGTGTACATACATTACATTACTTATCCTGTATTATACTCCAGAGCTGCGCTCACTATTCTGCTGGTGCAGTCACTGTGTACATACATTACATTACTTATCCTGTATTATACCCCAGAGCTGCGCTCACTATTCTGCTGGTACAGTCACTGTGTACATACATTACATTACTTATCCTGTATTATACTCCAGAGCTGCGCTCACTATTCTGCTGGTGCAGTCACTGTGTACATACATTACATTACTTATCCTGTATTATACTCCAGAGCTGCACTCACTATTCTGCTGGTGCAGTCACTGTGTACATACATTACATTACTTATCCTGTATTATACTCCAGAGCTGCGCTCACTATTCTGCTGGTACAGTCACTGTGTACATACATTACATTACTTATCCTGTATTATACTCCAGAGCTGCGCTCACTATTCTGCTGGTACAGTCACTGTGTACATACATTACATTACTTATCCTGTATTATACTCCAGAGCTGCGCTCACTATTCTGCTGGTGCAGTCACTGTGTACATACATTACATTACTTATCCTGCATTATACTCCAGAGCTGCGCTCACTATTCTGCTGGTGCAGTCACTGTGTACATACATTACATTACTTATCCTGTATTATACACCAGAGCTGCGCTCACTATTCTGCTGGTGCAGTCAGTGTACATACATTACATTACTTATCCTGTATTATACTCCAGAGCTGCGCTCACTATTCTGCTGGTACAGTCACTGTGTACATACATTACATGACTTATCCTGTATTATACTCCAGAGCTGCGCTCACTATTCTGCT